>NC_056739.1:1054536224-1054628724 GCF_019279795.1 Protopterus annectens
AAAAATCACATGATCAATGAATAGTGTCCAGTTGCCATGGTAACTAAGCATCTTTACAAGCCCTTAAAGACGCATATCAAAAACATCACAAGAGAGTACCTGAACCTATCAATATAATACCCTGCTTTTTAATACAGGTTTCAATTAATGTTTCTCATTCAATGCTTTGCCTGTGTCTGGTCAGAGTCTAATTACCCATCTGGTCTCCATAATTTCCAGTGAATTCTCTATATCCCCACCACGTTCATTCAACACAACCTGTTCTATTGCCATAAATTTAAAAGTATGTATAGGGTGAAACGTCGATACCTGCTTAGACAAAGCATTAGTGATACTCTCTGTTCTAATGTCATAGAAATGTTCCCTAATCCTATCCTTAAATCTAAGATTAGTCTTCCCAACACAGAACGCAGAGCATATATTGAACACAGCTGAATATATTATGCTCTCCAAGTTACAATCTGCTCTCACTTTGAACCTAAATATCTTACCAGTTTCTGGCTGTCTAAAACATCCAGCAGAATCTAAACAGGAGCAAAAATGATATTGCCACAGGAAACATTTGTCTTGTAAAGACAACAAAGTGAGAGCAGATGGTAACTCGGAGAACATAGTATATTTAGCTGTGTGGAACATATCTTCTGCAGTCTATGTTGGGAAGACTTAACTGTAGATTTAAGGATAGGATTAGGGAACATTTCTATGACATTAGAAAAAGGAGCATCACTAATGCTTTGTCTAATCATGTATAGATGTTTGGCCCCACACATACTTTTAAATTTATGGCAAAAGAACAGGTTGTGTTGAATAAACGTGGTGGGGATATAGAGAATTCAACGGAAGTTATGGAGACCAAATGGATAATTAGACTCAGAGCAGACACAGGCAAAGGATTGAATGAGAAACATCCATTGAAACCTGTATTAAAATGTAGGGCATTATATAAATAGGTTCAGGTACTCTCTTGTGAAGTTTTTGATATGTACCTTTAAGGGCTTGTAAAGATGCATGGTTACCATGGCAACTGAACACTTTATAAACTGATCATATAATTTATTTATTAATGTTAGTTGTATGTGTGTTTAATGTCTGAGGACGCAGTAGCAGCATTACTGTGAAAGCGCTCATGTTTTTGTTTTATTAAAGTTTTGTTTTATTATGTTTTCCGCTGCTTTGGTTCGCTTTATATGTGTTTTTTGGATACCATGTTTTAGCCTACTGTGATTGTTATTATTACATTGTCCTCTCTCTACCAGTTTTTGTTTTTCCTGAACACAATTTTGGGCTTGTCACTAAATACATTTTTCAACTGAACATCTGATTTAAAAAATAATCATCTACAATCACATTCAATATATTAAAAGAATCCACTGAAAAAGTAGTAATACATGATTTGGTAAAACACTGTCCCATGCTAATTTTCTAGAGTCTAGAATGAGATAAGAGGGGACAATAATACCCCCTAAGTCTCTTATCTACCACTTCTTCCTTGACTCCCAATAGATACTCTTTAGGATAACCCCGCTTAATGAACATTATCCAAAAGCTTTTCACACACTACTAAAAATACCCTATTGTCTGACACCATCTGAGACAAACCCAAGCCTTACACTTATTGTAGATGGCAAAAAAAGTAAAACCTATTACACTGCAAAATCTTAAGATAGTGTTTTGAAGGAATCTGTTGCAAGTTTGCCCCCAGATTTGCCATGATTCCTGGGATTTCTTAGTAAAAATGTCCAATATTGCATTCAATGAACACTATATATTAGTTACAATAGATGTATGTAATGTATATTCAGTAATACCCCATATTGAGGGGTTAAGGTGGTTGAAAGAAATTTTATGGGACATTAATTTATTGTCCCAGGACCGTATTAACTTAGTTGTAAGCATGATGAATATGGTTCTAATACTTTTTTTTTTTTTTTTTTTAGGGCCAACTGTTTAAGCGGGCCAATGGAGTAGCTATGCCCCCAGTTTTGCTAACTTAGTGATGGCCTATTTGAAGAAGAACTATATTTTAACACCTCTTTTAAAACACAGTTGGTCCTATTATACCAGCTTTTTGGAAGACATATTTATTGTGTGGATGGATAGTGAAACAAAATTAGATTTTTTTAATTATATTAATATGTCAACGTCCTTTTCTTACAATAGGGACACCATAATGTTTTTGGACATGGAATTATATAAAAACTATTAAAAAGGGTGTTTTGTTTCCAATATCCGTAGGAAATCCATGTTTTATAAAAGATACCATCACTATCAAAGCTGTCACCCTAAATTTCAGAAGAAATCAGTTGTAAGGCCAGTTAGTTAGGCTAACTCAGATGGTGTCAGACAATACAGTATTTTTAGTAGAGTGTGAAAAGCTATTATATATGTTCATTTAGTGGGATTATCCTAAAAAATTCTATTGGGAATCAAGGAAAAAGTGGTAGTTAAGAGACTTGGGGGGGGGGGTTTATTGTCCTCTTTTATCTCATTCTGGACTACAGAAATGAGCATGGGACAGTTTTTGGTTCAAATAATAAAATGCAAACACAAGAGGATTTTACCAAATCATTTATTACCACTTTTTCAGTGAATTCTTTTAAAATATTGAATATAATTGTAGATAATTGGTTTGTTTTTTATCCGATGTTCAGTTGAAATATTTATTAGGAGACAAGCCCAAAATTGTGTTCAGGAAAAACAAATGTTTTAAAGAACCCGTTGAGAGAGGACAATTTAATAATCACAACAGGCTAAAACATGGTATGTTTAAATGTGGACATTGTGGTTGTTGTAGTTCTATTTTAGTTGGGGAATCTGTAACAATTAATGGACACCAATTTAAGTCTTATGGCTATTATAACTGTGAATCAAGTTTTGTGGTATATGCAGGACATTGTAGTTTAGATTTTTATGTTGACAAAACCTCTAAAATATTGAAAGATATATATCAGCATGAATTGGATATTAAATTCTAATGCACTACATAGACATTCAAAACCACCCAACACATTATTTTAAATACAGGGTTATGGAGCAAGTCAAAAAAGATCCTAGGGGCATGGTAATAGAAGAATATTTACAAGTGAGGGAATTAATGTGGCAACTTAATTTAAATGCTCAGATGGCCCCTGGTTTAAATGAAGCTTCCTCCATCAGCCCTGTGCTTAAACTTAAAAGTTAGCAAATATAAATGGAATTATGTTTAATGTATAGTAATTTTATATATATATATATATATATATATATATTTATTTATTTATTATATAAATAAAACTGTTTTTATAAGTATTTTTAAATACATTTATAATTTTTTTGTTGTTGCAATTGTAAACAATTTTTATATCAAATTGACAAAATAATTGGATCACTGGTCACATTATTTTAGATGGGTGGTTTTAGCTCATGTCAGTTCTGAAGAAGTCCCATTAGGGATGAAAGTGCTTAACTGTCCTTTAGAAGGTTAATAATGTTTGCTCAGTGTATACAAATTACTTTGGTTCGCTGATATTTGGTTAAAAGTGTGTTTGTGATCATCAAATCCTTGTCTCCAACGATGTTATCTATACAAGGCTGAAGATACAGTGAAACCTACTCTGGCCAATAAATTTAGCTCTAACGTTTCCCCTCTCTCCCCTCAGTCTGTCCCTCAAGATATACATTTTAGCCTCCAACTATCACATAAGGTAAAGTCCTAAAAGTGCTCTCAAAATTTAAAAATACTTTATCAATGGGTCCCAAAAAATATCACTGGATGCATCTTAAACAGCATGAAGCACAATTTAGCCAAACACTGCTCAATTTCAGCTTCCATACAGGTTTTGTACCTAGCCAATGGAGAACAGAAAGTCATTCCCCTGTATAAGGGAGGACATTCCACAGACCCAGGCAATTACAGGCCAACAGGTTTGATCAAACACATATGCAAAGCCATGGAAAATTTTATTTTAGAAATAATCAATCAGGACATATGGAAACTTCAAACACTGGACCAGTGTCAGTCTGGATTTGTCAAGGCAGGAATATATTGTAAAAAACTGACAAAGGAACCAAGGTATTTGGGGCAAATAACTAGAGAGGGAAATAACAGAATGGGAAGATGCCAAGAACTTATTTGGACTGCAGGCTAGAGATTGCCTAATATCAATCCTTGATCATCATCTTCTCCTTTCGGCTTTTCCCAGTTAGGTGTTGCCACAGCGGATCACCTGTCCACTGATGATTGGCAGTGGAGTTTTTTATAGTGTCAAGTTGCCAGCCCAGCACCCAACCTTCCACAGAAGGCACACACATGCACGCACTCACGCCTAGGGCAAATTTTGATATGGAAGAGTATTGGCAAAGAGAAAGAAATAAGGAGGTCAAAAATGAAAGACCAGCACTGGTAGAGTTTTTAGTAGAATCTATAACAGACGTTGCTGTTAAGAAAGGAATAATTAGTACAGCATATAAAATATTGCATGATGACTAAGAATCAGAGGAGGTTAGGAAGGAGTAGGAAGAGAGTTTAGATAAGCAGTTCACAAAAAAAAAAACAATGGGGGAATATATGTACGCCTCCTAAATATGCAACAAAATCTAGAAGATTTAGGATCTTTGCCTGGAAGTGTTTACATAGGTATTTTTATACACAAAGCAGAATTCAAATAATTTTTCCTCAGGTAGACAGCAAATGTTGGAGGTGTGATGTCAAAGAAAGAGATAACTGGCAACATATTTTCTTAAAGTGTAATGAGTTGGCAGACTTTAAAGATTCCATGCAGAATGCTCTGTCAAAGATGTTGAGTAAGCAATTTGGAGAAACCAGAGAAATTATTTTTTGAGCTGTGATACAGAATCAGAATCCTTGCTGAGTCTAATTATGACGGCTGCCAAAAAAGCAATTACTAGAAAATGGAAATCTAAGTCTAAAAGAACTTTACTAGAAGTAGCAAAGATAGTAACAGAAAAACTGAAAGTAGGATCTTTAGAAAAAGGCAGGAGCAAATTCCATATGAAAAAATGGGAATTGTGGGATCAATCCATGCGGAGGAAGAACAGGGTTTAAAAGAAGGCAGGATTTGAATAAGCTATGTAATGTCTGACCAACAGTGACTGGATATATTAAAAGTGATGTATAAATGTTTGCAGCTACAGTTGTGTTGACACGATTTGGAATGTATAATGTTTGCAACTGAGTGTGTCGCTATGGTTTATTTTCATTTATTTAAATGTAACATGACCTATATCAAAGATTTTTTTTTTTTATTTTTTTTTTTAAACAAGAAACAGTTTGCAGATGACTTCAAGCTAAGAAGAGTTACTGAATCCCCAAATGACTTGGCCATCCTGCAGGAGGGTTTATTTCAAAAAAATAACTGGTGCCCAAATAAATGCATTATTCTATACTTCGTGATTTTGGAATTTGTGCGGACAGTGACCTAATTTTCAACCAACATGTGTCTATTTTTGCATTAACTTACTTCTGTACTGCACAGCTTATAAACAAAGGGATTGTGTCTAGATTTAGGGGGTGTCAATGTTCCCCTTTACTTAGCCCTCATTAGACCAGTCATTGAATAGTATAACAACTTTGGCATGAATCTGTCCAGACACATATAACTGGAACACCCACATAGATACCTTACTAAAAGGATGAGAGGCCTAAACAATATATCCTACATGGACCAACTAAAAGCCCTGTCACTATACTTGGTATCCTATAGACCGCTAAGAGGTGACCGGTGTCTGGCATACTAGACATCCTCGGACTCATTACTGACAAATTTACTGCACATCAGCAAGTCAAATGTCATCAGAAATACTCTGTCTAGGGATCTAAACCTCTTTTGCAACATCAACAGAACAATTTAGAAGGACAGGTACATCTCGCAGAGGATACCACTGCTGCTACTGACCAGACTTCCCATCCACATAAAAAGTTCATCCCTGTTTCAAGTGCAACTTGGATCTATGGATGGGAAACAGAAAATTTATCCCAGGACTGCTCCCTGTACTACTAACGGACAGTGGCAGCTCCTAGGTGCTTTATCTTATTCATGGGTCCCCTCAAATTATCTGGTATGATCCCAGTTACTCTCGTTAGGTGCAACATACAACTTAATCTGCCATAAGATGGCCAAGGCCAGTGTATAGCCAAATGGGATATTTTTTGTCAAGCACAAAAAGGAAACTGGTTACTTACCTATGAGAAATGACAAATGATATAATCAGACTTGATGCTATCTGCATACATTATTACTGATAAACCAAATAAAGAATAAAACTAATAATTCAAATGAAAAGTTTCCTCTATCACACAACCTGTGTGAGCAAAATTCAATTATTGTATGACAGAATAGCTGCACCCTGTGTTTCACCTACTGTTCAAATAATATTCTACCACTGGCAGAAATACCATCAAGGATTTGGCAATCTAGCAACTGTAATACAAAATGCTGCAGAGATAACAGATGTGTACACATTGTAAAACCCTGTAATACATCAGCATAGTCACAATGTATCTATATATACATACCTCTACTTAATGAAATACAGAATCACATGACATATCAAACTAAAAACCTCTGAAAGACATAAAACAACTAGTCTACAGTCTAACAACCGCTCATCAAAAACTGCAAGAAAATCCCACCCAAGCAAGATTTTGTGAGACATCTTAAACCTCCTTGTAATGGAAGCCTATGGGATATATGAAAATGACCCCTTAAGAACAGTGTTTCAGCTATGTGGCTTTTGAATGCCCAAGAATTTTTACTTTTTAAGACTTTTTTTGGTAATTAAGGCCAATAAAGCCAACCCCAGTAGCTGAGTACATGCATGTTTCGGGCTTTCTAGTAACATTACAGGACAAGTGGATTGTGACAATGAAAAACTCTAGCTTGTTTGGGGTTTTCTTGCAGATTTTAATGAAAGGTTTGTCTGTATGCCCTTTTTAAACTTTGGGTTGGATGCCAGTCTAACACACGCAAAATACCACTGATGAAGACATTTATTTCATGCTCAAACCAGTCATTCACTTTTTGCTTACTAGTAATTTACTGGTGGGATGTGTTATACTAATTATTTTTAGCAGCATTCTGCCTTGTCTACATGTATGCATAGGAGCTTTTACTGCTTTTACATTTCATAATTATGATTGCTCAAGATACTCCATTTGCATATGAAAGTTGCATTTTGCGGTACATATGTCTCCATCATGGCTGAAACAGATTCATCTCATCCCCTGGGAAAACAAGGAATAAAGAATCTGTGAAAATGAGTTGCTTTAATAGCCTCAGCCCAAAGCCTGACCACACCAGTCTGTCTTGTAGTAAGTTTGAAAGACAGATCACCTCACATCCAACCCCTCTCTACCACTACACACTCTCTCCAACCCTCGTACCCAAACCCAAAAATCTATCAAGGAACCCCATACTCTAGAATTCAGTCTCCCCCCAATATCCACATCCCACATAAAAAAAAAAATCAGAATCTAAAGCCATATTCTAATTATGCCAATAGTATTCCTGACAAATTTCTTAAGATTGCCAGTAACTTATCCTATAAGCATCCTCATCAACAGGTCTATCCAAGAGTCATATGTCTCTGACCTTTGGAAAAAAGCAATAATCATTCCTCTACATAAAGGTGGCTCATCCTCTGATATCTCAAAATTTTGACCCATTGCTAATTGATCTCCTATGTCAAAAATACTAGAAAAATGCATCCAGAAACAACTTATCCATTGCCTTCTAAACAATAACATCCTCTCCTCTACCCAGCATGGTTTTTGGCCAGGGCATAGTACAACTACTGCTCTGATCTCCTTCCTAGATATCATCAATAAAGCCCATGACACAGGCCTTATAGTATCAGCTCTCTGTTTGGATCCTTCCAAAGCATTTGATACCATCACCCACATCATTCTCCTGACAACTCTTATTCACAGGACTTTCCTCGCAATCACTTAACTGGTTCATGAGGTATCTCTCCAACAGGCAACATGCTGTCAAATGGGATAACTCCATTTCTCCATACCTTCACAACCCTACAGGCATCCCACGGGGCTCAATTTTAGGACCTATTCTGTTTATTATTTTCATAAATAATCTCCACAAAAATATTTCAAACTTAGTCCAGTATGCAGATGATTCAACTATAGTCTGCTCTGCTCCCAACCAAAATTCTCTACAACAAATCACTCAAACAGCATTTTACATAGTAGAATCCTGGCTCCACAAAAAACACCTTTCTCTTAATGCCAAAAAAAAAAAACTAAGCTTATGCTGTTCACCCCCAAAAGGAGTACTATTCTCAACAAAGAAGGTTTCAATATACTGTCTCTAAACTCTACTAAAATTGAATTAGTAACCAATACCAAATGACTAGGTGTCATAGCAGATGATCGATCTGCATATCCAAGCCAATATTAATAAAACACACAAAAAACTAGGGCTACAGTACAGGCACAACAGGTTTCTCTCCTTACCAACTAAACAAGCTCTTGCCCTCACCTACCTTCTACCATCTCTAACCTATGGTGCACCATTGTTAACTAACCTGCAGTCTTCCCTAAAACTAAAGACAGAATCCTGTTACAATAAGACTGCCAAAATTGCTACAGGTAGTCGCCACTCTTCCCATTATTGCTCTACTGTAAGGAAACTACAATGGCTAGAATTCCCTCATCACCTATTACTTATTCAGCTAATCACCTCATATAAACTCATCCATAAACCATCATATTGTCCTGCTCTCAGTTCCCTATTTGCCCTCTACTCCCCACGTCAGCCCCTTCGATCTGACCACCAACACTTACTCCAAATCCTTAAACCAAATCAACCTGCAGGAAAACTCCTAGACCATTGCCAGACTATGGAATAACCTCCCTTCTGCTATACGTAGTGAACTACATCCTTCAAACATCAAAACTGCCCTTCATAATACTCTCCTTTCTAAATGGATATGTAACTGCACTAATGCATCTACCTCTTCATATGATGCAGTACCCGACTTCCCCTTGCTTCCAAGTCTCACAATCTACCTAATCACCCCGTATTGCATCTTCACAATCTAACATCCTTAACCATTCTTTTACACTATTTGTTGTAACTGTATTAACCAGTTTCCCTCCTGCTACTAACCTTATGTGCCTTGTCACTACTCTAAAGTGTATTTGTAAATCTGTATTCTCTCTGCTCTTATTTCTATGTTCTCACAATTTATTTACTAGAGGCACAAATCCTGTACCACTTATCTATTCCACTTTGGTACATCTTACTCATTCTTAATTTCCTCTCATGGTTACCTTGGATTTCTATTAATTTTTGTGGATTATATTCATTATACCTTATAAATATGCATGAAAACTCTTGGGATGTCTCCCTTGCTTTTTTGCTGCTTATTTAATATTTTATATTGTTATATTAACATGTTATATTGTTATCTTACATTGTTGTGCTGTTTTTCTTTGTATTGGAGCTTTTCTCCCTGGGCCTCCACTAAAAATGGGCTCTTCATGGCCCAGTGGACTTTCCCACTAACAAATGTCAATAAATAAATAAAATCACTTCAGCAAAACTACAAGTAGCAGCACGACATGGTAAGCGGTTGTACAGCATTACAATTTAAGTAATACCATGTGGCTGTCAATGGTAAAATACGTAATATTTACCATCACAATGTTACAATGCAGACTAATTTAAACCATTTCACTACGAAGACTCAAGTCAGTCATGGGCTGATGACATTTTTAAAGGTATTATTAAAGTCTAAACTGAGAAAAGAAGCCAGAATGCAACATTTACTCTTCACATGCACAGAATTTTCTCATCACTAGGAAATGCTTTCAAAGATTTTTCTAGCAAGCCATAGTGTGGGTACCCATCAGCAATATCTAAAAAAAGACTTCAGCCTTATATGGATGGGGTAGCTAAAAAATACAGTTGCGTACACTTACCATAAATGTAGATGTTAAGAGTGTATTCACTGTTGCAATCTTTAATCTGGGTTATCTGCTTGCAGTAGCCCTTAGTCGGCCTGATTAACAAAATCTTGGGTCCTGCGTTGGTTGCTGTCCCTTCTTCCATGACGTCAGGGGTATAAAACATGCAGCCGATACCATTACATCAGTTTTTCCTGCCCCAGATGTCAGGTGCCCCCCTAATGGGAAGCAATTAAATCTATAAATACAAGGACATACCTCCAACAAAAAAGCAAATACACCAAAAAGCTTTTGAGCATAGTAAGGGAAAGTAGAGGTATAGCCAAAAGAATTAAGTGGGCTGGAGGGAGGGTAACCAGGACTGCCACAGTGAATACACTCTAACATCTACATTTATGGTAAGTGTACACAACTGTACTATGTTCTTCGTGTTTCACTGTTGCAGTCATTACATTTGGGTAGATTCCCAAAGCTAAGGTTGGGAGGAGGAATTTAAATATAATTAGGACCAGCTATAAGGCCCTGCAAGACTGCAGTGACAATGCCAGCTCTGGATTTAGAGAAAACTGGCAAATGATAATGCTTGGTGAAAGTATGTACAGAACTCCAGGTAGCAGCTTCTAGGATGTCCCTGGTAGGGACGTCTCAGAGAAACACTGTAGAGGTAGATGGAGCCCTGGTTGAATGGGGGTCTGATGCCCTGTGGAATAGGTTTTCCATGGTGCTTACAGCAGAAATGAATGCAGTTGCCTATTCATTTTGAAATGGTTTGCTTTGAAATAGCTTTTCCCCTGCAACAAATGCCACCAGCAGTTGTTCAGATTTCCTTGGAGGTTTAGTCCTATCCAAGTAAAATCTAAGTCGTCTGTGCACATCTAAGGAGTGCAGTATCCATCCCCCTTTGTTCTGTGGGTTAGGAAAGAAGGTAGGCAAATGAATGGACTGATTAAGAGCCACACTGGATACCACCTCAGGCATGAAGGTGGGATTGGTTCTGAGGGACACCATGTCTGCATGAAAGACAATGAAAGGCTCCACTGCCATAAGGGCCTGTAATTCAGATACCCTTCTTGCTGAAGTGATTGCTAAAAGGAAAGCTGTTTTCCAAGAAAGGAATTTTAAATCTGCAGTAGCAGCTGGCTCGAAAGGAGGAAGAGCGAGTTTCTCCAAGACAAAGTTAAGGTTCCAGGCCGGAGATGGAGCTCTCCTGGGTGGCCTTATATTTTTGGCCCCTCTACAGAACTGTTTGAGCAGTAGGTGAGAGAAGAGGGGGAGGCTCTGTGTTATGAATGGCTGAGGCATGAATTTTGATGGATGAAAAGAACAAGCCCTTATGAAGCATCTCAGTCAAGTATTGTAAAAACTCATGTAAATTTGGCGCTGCTGCGCTCATCCCTTGAGATTGGTTCCAGGCACAGAATCTTTTCCATTTTGCAGCATAAGATTTCCATTTTGCAGCATAAGATTTCCTAGTACTAGGCCTCCTTGCTTCTAAAATGATATCCATCATTGATTTACTGAGGGATGGTAAAGGATAGATTAGGTAATTAGCCAGCCTGCTAGGTTCAGGGTTTGCAGCTGAGGGTGCAGAATCTGGTTCTCCTGCTGAGACAACAGGGAAGGAGTCTGAGGCAGGTGCCATAGGGCCAAGCATGACACACTGCACAAGAGGGGGTACACCAGTGTTGGCGTGGCCAGTCTGGTACAATTAAAATCGTCCTTGGCTTGTCCTGTTTGATCTTTAGTAGTACTTTGGAGAGCAGAGGCAGAGTAGGAAAGGCATAAACTGATAGTTTTTTCCAGCTGAAGGACAGAGCATCCACTTTCCAAGCTAACTTGTGGGGAATCCTTGAGCAAAATTTGTCCAACTGATGGTTCTGGGGAGGCAAACAGGTCTACATCTGGGCTCCCCCATTTGCTTGTCAACATGTTGAAAATCCTTGGTTCCAGTTTCCACTCGTGTGGGTCCATGAGGTTTCTACTTAGTCAGTCTGCCAGTGTATTGTTTCCTGGCAGGAACTGAGCTTGTAGATTCACCTGGTAGCTCAAGGCTGTGTTCCACAATGCCATGGCTAGTCTGCAGAGGGGCTAAGAATGCGTATCCCCTACTTGTTTATGTACCACGACAGTGGTGGTGGTGTCCGTCTTTACCATTCGTTGTCCTGGAAGAATGTGGTCCTTGAAGGCTGTCAGAGCATTCTGTACAGCTTACATTTCTTTTTGATGTGCAGGTGCATTTGACTTGTTTCCATTTGCCCTGAATGCACTTCCCTGCCAGGTGAGCCCCCCATGCATAGTCTGATGCATCTGTTAAGGTTTGGGCGGCAGGGGGTAGTGTGAATGGTAGTCCCTTGTTTTGGTGGCAGACCTCTGCCCACCAGAGGAACTCTAGGTGTAGGCAAGGTATGATAGGAATCATTGCTTCCAGATCCTGAGAATGTTGGCACCATAGGCTTTTGAGATACCACTGTAGTTTCCTCATATGCAGTCTTACATATGGAATTAGAAGAATGCAGGAGGCCATGAACCCCAAGGCTTGCAGAACTTGCCTTGCAGATAGCTGGGTTTTTGTGGCCACTTCTTTGAAGTAGGTTGTCAAATTAATCTGTTTCTCTGGAGTGAGGAAAGCCGGAATGAAAGCCACAGGCAAGTTGTATTCAAGCTTGCTACCAGGAATATCATTTGTTGACAGGATACCAGATGCGATTTCTTTCATTTATGGTGTACCCCAGACAAGTCAGCACCCTTTGAAAAAAAGCCAGAGGATTCAAACGTATGTCCTGGCTTTCTGCCTGAATTAGACAATCGTCCAGGTATGGATATATTTGAATATTTCTTTGCCTGCAAAATGCAATGACTGGAGCTAGGCACTTTGTGAATACCCTGGGCGCAGTAGATAAGCCAAAGGGCAGTGCAGAGAACTGACAGTGCACGTAGCCTGCTTTGAAGTGTAGGTATCTTCTGCAAGATTCCCTGATTGGGATGTGCAGGTATGCTTCCTTTAAATCCAGTGTTGCCAACCAGGCATCTTTGCCTAGCATAGGAAGTAACTGGTGAAGAGTTAGCATCTTGAATTTTGGAATCACCAAAAAGGTGTTTAAGATAGAAAGGTCCAGGATAGGACGCAATGAGTCGTCTTTTCTGGGTACCAGGAAAAGTCTTTAGCAGAAACCTTGTCCCTTTTCCTCTTCTGGTACAGTCTGAATAGCCTGTATGCTTGAGAGAGAGAGTACTTGCTTCTAAGCCTCTGCCCACTGATTTGGGGGTAGATCTGGCCAACGTTTGAATGTGTGGAAGTGAAATCTGTATCCTTGGGAAACTATGTTTAAAACCCATTTGTCCTGGGTAATGAGTTCCCAGTTTTTTTACTTGCAGAGCAATCTTTCCCCCTAAAGTAGCAGTCAGTTGAGAACTGCTTGGAAGTTTTAAAGTTAAGTCATTGAGACAGCTTACCATAGGGGGGGGGTCTTACTACTCACTGATTTGGAAGTGGGAGCCCCCCACTGCTTAGTCCTGTGCTTACCTTGGGACTGAAGCCTGGGTGTTCTGCTGGTTCTGGGTTTGAACTGAGAAGGCCTGGAAGAGGCAGGAAAGAACCAATTCTTAGAGGGGCAATACCTACTAAATCTTGGAGGCTGTACTTGTAGGAATTCTTTAACAGTTTGCATAGATTTAGCTTTTTCCTCCATATTTTTAAGAACAACTTCTGCTTTGTTGCCAAACAGGCGGTCCTGATTTAAGGGAGCATCCAGCAATTTAGCTTTAACAAGATCTGGCAAACATTGCTCCTTAAGCCAAGTATGCCTTCCAAGTACAGACCCAGTGACAGCAGCCCTGCAAGATGCCTCTAGTGAATCAAAACCACATTGCAAAGTATGTTTTCCAACCTGTTCAGCAGAATGCATTAAATCCTGTAAATCCTTATTTTCAGCAGATTCAGGAATCAACATAATTTTCTGTTTAAGCAATCCAATAATATGCTGCTGATACTTTAACATATGAAACTGGCAGTTTAAGGCCCTAATGGCCAAGGCTGCATAAGTGTATACCCTTCTTATCCAATCTATCCAGCGCCCCGGAGTCTCTATCAGAGGGGGTAGGATTTTTTGGCATAAGTAGCCTTAATGCCCTTGAGTCCCTGTGAAATGGTCTAAGGATCCGCAGTAGGATTTTTAAAAAGGAACTTGAGAGAGTCAGGAACCCTGTAATATCTATCAGGTTTTCTGGGAGCAGGAGGTAAAGATAGATACACAGCTCTAACCACGGTTTAAATCCTCTCTATTCAGAGCATAGAATCAATCTATCCAAACACGAATGAGATGAAAACTCACTTTTATAAAAAAATAACAAAGCTTTTGGGAAAAAAAGACCCTTCCTCAGTGTTGTATAATACATTTAATATAAAATTAACAATTCTTATAGTAAAAACTAGAAACCACATGACAGCCAACCTATAAAAGAACACGATGAAACAAATTAGGGGACAATTAAAACTATTAAAGTTGTACTACCCCTAAAGAAGACATCATTTTTCTAAGAATATAAAACACTTCTAGGACTTTACATAAAAAAGATTCAACAAACTTTTATAGAACTTTGATGAAAACATCATAGTATATGTTGAAGAAATAAAAATAAACATTTTTATTAAAAAAATTTTTTTGAATAAACATTAATGCTACTCTTTCTGCCTAAACTCTAAGAGTGGTTTAATAGTGACAGTAGTATTTAAACTAGGCATCTTATCAGCATTTAATCTAAACTATCCATTTAAATTCGGCAACATCTAACTTGTTAGTTATATCACCAAGCCTTGTACTTTTAACTACTATTTTTAGAACTTTAAATTTGAAATTATGTTTTTCATTGTTGTCCTTCCTATGTTGTGCCAGAGCATTGGTCAAAATATGATGCCTCATTTCTGATTTATGTTCAATAATTCTTTCCTTTAAAGATAGAGAACACTTCCCAATGTAAAAACTTGGACATTCTGTACATGTAGCCAAATATATCACATTAGTAGTTCTACATGTAGCATGACAATCTATTGTATATTCTATCCCATTTATCGGATGTACAAATGATTTCTTATTGCATATGTCAATACAACAGCTACAATTATAACATGGTACAGTTCCAGGCTTATTTCTAGTAATGGATGTATAATTCATTTCAAAATCCTTATAACACAACCTCCTTTTCAAATTTTGCATGTTTCTATATGCAAACTTAGGAATAACACCTAATATTTTACTTAATTGTGGTTCGGCCATAAGTATACACCAGTTTCTATGAATTATTTGTTTCACATATTTAGACAGATGTCATAACATATCTTATTTCATTTTTTGACTTATTTTCCTCATTCACTTGATAAACCTTTTCACCAAAAAATGGGCATGCATAATCATTTCTATTATTTAATATACAATCCTTAATTTCATTAACTTGGGTCTCATTATAACCTATATTGAGAAACTCTGCACACATTAGGTTCATTTGCTGTTCACAATTATATGACTCAGTATTCAATCTACTCGCACGCAATAGCTGACTTAACTATACCTTGAAAAACATGGTTTGCATGCATGCTATTTGCATGGGTGTATCTATTAACTTGAACCTTCTTCTGAAACACGGTAGTTCCTAACGTATTATCACCCCTTTTAAATATTTCGACATCCAAAAAAGAAATCTTAATGTCCAAAGAACATGCAGTAAAAGTTAGAAAATTTGTGGTATTATTTAAATAAGCAACAAAATCCAACAAATCTTCAGGTGTCCCTTTCCATATGAGAAAATAATCATCCACTAAACGATGATAAAATAGAATGTTATTTCTATACAAGTTCTTTTCACTATATACATGAGATTTTTCCCACTGACTCAAAACTAAATTCGCATATGTGTTGGCCATGGGAGTACCCATGGCTACGCCTGACAATTGTAGAAAATATTGCTTATTAAACATAAAAATATTTTTTTCTAATATTATTTCCAAAATACTGCATAAAACTTCTATATCTCTACCTGAGGTATTGGTGTTTTCATGTAAAAAAACTAAGTATAGCATCAATCCCATAATCATTGGGTATCTTAGTAAATAAAGATGCTATATCCATAGTTACCATCAGATAGTCATGTTCACTAGTTTTTGTACTCCACTGAAACAATTTTTTTTAAAAATCTCCTGTATCCTTAATGTAGCTATGACAGATCTAAATATTTACTTAGCCTTTCCTGAATATAAATTGATAGTGGTTCTGTTGACCAACCTCGACCAGATACAATAGGTCTCATTGGTGGTTTAACGGAATATTTATGTAATTTAGGAATGCCATAAACCACAGAGATAAGTGGAGTTGAAACAGTAAAAAAATTAAATAAATCCAAATTAATATCACCTTGCATCTGTAAATCATATATAAACATATTTACATCATAAATAATTCTCTTAACATCTGATAAAGTAATCTCTCTAAAAGTTTGCCTATCATCTAGAAGAACATGCATTAATTCAACATAGATGTTTTTATCAAATATTACAGTCGCGCCCCCTTTATCTGCTTGCTTAATTATAATATATTTATTATTAAGCAATGACCTATAAGCTTTGTTTTCATTATATGTTATATTATAAAAACAAATTTTTAATTTTCGTTTAGCTACATTTACATATAACTGTCTTAAATCATCTTCACATACTATATCAAAAGCATTCAAAACAGGCAGATTATTAGGAATAAAAACGCTACTTTTTTTCAGTTTGTCATAAGTACCAAAATTTGTGTCTTTAAATAATACTTTCAAGCTAAGACAGCGTATGAATGTTTTTAAAATCAGTAAGGGCTTCAACAATTGTATCATTGCCACTTACAATAAATTGCAGTCCTTTTTCCAAAAGTTTTAACATATCGGCAGTCATTGTATAAGATGAAAGATTCACTACTGACCATTTCAGCTCATCATTTACTTCTGTACCTGTTTGGGGTTCGGTAGTGGGCTGCTGTTCTTCCTTTTGTTGATATTGAATTTGAAGCGTTGTTGCGAACAGCCCCTCAACTGAGGCTGAGTTCTTACTTCCACCTTCTCGGGCAAATTGGGCACCATTGGCTGTGCAAAGTGTAAAAAAAGCATCTGTCCGTTCAGCTCATACTGCAGTTACATTAGGAGCACCTTGCGTCTCCACTACACAACCATTAACTGAGTCCTTAGTTTTAATTGTGGGCGTGGTTTTTATTGCTTGTTCTTGGATAGATGACGTATTTCCACCAACCGGAGTTCGTAGCATTAATTCATCTCCCTTATCTATATTATCATTGGTCATTTGCTGTTGTGAGGCCTGCCTTTGATGTGTATCTGGAATGGATTGAATTCCGAAGTCATCTAGCACATCCAGCCTATTTGTTTTAATGTTCTGTTGAAAAGATTTTACATTATTGAAGTCAGATTTCGGCCAAGAAAATATATGACCGAGCCTAAAATCATTAATGTCTCGTAATAGTTTATGTTGCTTGGCATTTTGTAATTTGTTGTCAAGCAAGTTAACCCTATTAATCATCAGCTGATAAGCACTAGATATATGTATAAAGTCACTCGAACTTAACAAATCATTCTCTAACTTCAGAATTTCGTCTGATATTTCTTTTTCTATAGGTTTAAAGAAATCATTCATAAGTGACATATACTCTTTACTTAATTTCAAATTCAATTGTTGCCAAGTTTTCAGTAGTTCAGGATAAGTATTGGCGTATGCTGGCATTTTCAATATACGCAGTCCTCTAGGGACTATATTAAATTTATTATAAATGTATTATACAACACTGAGGAAGGGTCTTTTTTTCCCGAAAGCTTTGTTATTTTTTAATAAAAGTGAGTTTTCATCTCATTCATGTTTGGATAGCAGGAGGTAAAGAGTCAGGGGCCAAGCTAGATTCCGAAAAGGCATCATCAACAATGTCTAGTACAGGAGGGATAGCTAAAGGCCTGTGTTGGGGCAGGAGTAAGAAATCCCTAAGCCTCTTTTTAGAATCAGAGTAATCCTAACTTTCCCAGCGAAAATGCTCCCTAACAGTATGCAAGGTTTCACCACAAGAGAAATCCTCTGGGGGGGGGGGGGGGGGCAGAGGGAATGGAGTCCTCTGCATCAGAATCCTCAGAAATTTCAGAATCCTGGTCGGAAGTATCATAAGCAAATTCAGTCCAAGGTCTCTTAGAGGGGGAAGGTTGGCTTCCTCTGATTAACGTAATAAGGTGTTTAGCTATTCTTATTTGTTTTTTAGGCACAGAGGCCTGACCATGTGGTCTGGGTGTCGGTTTTCTAGGCATGGTTTGAGTTTTAGGACATGAAGAAAATGGCGTTGGTTTAATATGCAAGCCAGTAGGCCTGAATACACCCCTCAGAAGCCGGTGCCTGCACAGCAGCTCCGGACACATCCAAGGTAGAGACATCTGCAGGTTCCACAGTTAAGCATCTCGCGGCATACTGGACTCCAAATGGATCTCAGTAGAGGCCTGCGAATCTGAAGTAGTGGGCATCAGGGGCTGCGAAAGTACCTCACCGAGTACCGGCGAACTGGCGACTGGCTTAGGAGAAGCGTCGTCAGCAGCTTTGGACCTAGGCGGCCTGTCTCCGTCTTTATCTTGGCATTTTTTCAGAATGTCAGTAGTCAGATGGCTTACCGAAGACCTATCTGAATAACTGAACCGAGTACCAAAATATTTAGAAGCGTAAATATACTGATGACGAATAGTTCATTGCTTAAATAAGGCACAAAACCGACAGCAAGGTACGTCGGGGTCAGGACCTAGGCAAGGAATACAGAACGAATGAAAATCTTTATGAGGTATTTGCTTTCCACAAGAAATATAATTATTGACTTTTACTGACATCAGTTTAGAGCAAGAAAAAATTTCCCCAACGGGGTACTTTGCTTTAGTTGAAGACTTCGGTTCTGAAACTCGAAAACAAAAATTTCAGGAATCGTCCGACCGGCACTTGCGAACTGCTTCTGCTTCGGACACCACACAGCAAGAAAGACTGGGGTAATGGTGTCGGCTGCATGCTTTACACCCCTGACTACCTGACGTCATGGACGATGAGACAGCAACCAACGCAGGACCCAAGACTTTGATAAATCAGGCCAACTGAGGGCTACTGCAAGCAGATAACCCAAATGTGAGGACTGCAACAGTGAAACATGAAGAACATCAGATCTGCTTCTATTGCCAACTTCAAAAGTGTCACAACTGTGTATATTTGCACTTTAGCTACTGGAACACATCTTGAAATATTCAGCACTATTGCTTGAATTTGACTCCAGAAATAGTACCTCAGAACGATGCTTCCTGAGCTACTGCTTTTGCCAATCCCTCAGCCCCTACCAACTGCTGGGGTGGGGTTACTGCATACGAATGAGGTTAAATCACAAAGCTCACTGAGGAAGAACCATGCTGTAAATCAGCAGCTTTTTCTGTGCCCAGCAATCTGACTCTCTTTAGTAGCTCAAAGGTATCCTCTTCCCCCATGTTAATCTATGCCTAGATGGCCCTTCATCTAATATCCAGTTACTGCTACTGAAGTTTCCTTTATAAGCTCATAGGTAGTTACTAGGCATGCTGGCCAGGAGGCCACTGAGAAGCTTATCCCAGTTTACTAACTGCTCTAAAGCACCATCTGGTTAAGTGTCTTTCTCAAAGTCACACAGCAGCCAAATGAAAGCTAAGGGAGCTGAACCCTATACCACAGAAAGCAGCTCATTAACGGCTTGCAGCCTTAATGCTATGCACTAAATGCCAGTAGTAGTTCTGGAGCAAATACTTGTACATCCTTGTAAAACAGTACTGGCACTAAATATTTTTCTCGTGCGCACTCCAATGGTAGTAGACCAAATGGTGTATTCAGAGCCTAATGTCACACTCCTACTATGGCAAAGGACAAAGCATGCACCTGCACATTCCAAGCACAAAAGCATCTGAGAAAAGAAATGATGAATTGGAATAAAAAGATAAACCCAAATCACAAATTCATTGAGGTGGTCATATAATGTTAGATCTTTCTGGATCATTAGGCTCACATAATATCCAGTTTCCATTTGAACCTGCCACAACTTTCAACCTTTCTAGATAAGCGAGTGCCAACTGTACAAGTAGCAGAATGCACACAAACTGTTACCACTGTACTGAAGCCTTATACTACCAAAGTAAATTTGTACAAAGCACAAAACGTGGCTCAGATTGCAAAGCCACAGCATTTTCCCACATCAGATGCACATGTGGTATTATTTCAGAAGTAATACAGAACACTGTGGCTGCACAAAAAAAGAAGTTATGTATTTACCAGAATGTTTTGTGTTGCCCATTTTCATTCTTCCTCAGCTGATGGGTTTGGATCCAATCCCTCAGATCAGACTAAGCCATTGCCCAAGGCTCGCGGCAAGCAAAAACTCTTGAGCTTCTCCCTTACCCACAGTGCACCAACCCCAAGTTCTCAGATCTTCTTTGCTGATTTTTGCCAGAAAGAAAATATTAACTATGCACAGATAAAGGAGATGAGCTCAATACAAAGGACAGTGATGTCCCCAAGACTCATTCTTCCAGAAGTATGCAAAGGATGGTGGTTGGTGGGTGGAGAGTTGAGAATAATGAAAATGGACAACACAGATGGAACGTTATGGTAAGTACATACTATCTTTATCTGATGTCGTCAACTTTCATTTTATCCTCAACTGATGGGACAGAGTCCTCGGGGGGGGGGCTCAAGGAAGGGATGTTCTTGAGTACAGTTGAACCAAAAGATGCTCTACCTTTGGAGAACAGATCCAATTTGTAACAACTAACAAAAGTATGGGAAGTAGCCCAAGTAGCTGCTGCACATATGTCGTCCATGGAAATCCTGGAAAGAAAAACTGAAGACGTTGCCATGGATCTAATTCAATGAGCTTGTACTTGTTGTGGTAATTTAACCCATTTTTTTATAAATAAATGATATACAATTAGCCATCTGGCTAAGGTTTCTTTGGCAACTGTTTTTCCCAATTTCAAGTCCACAAAGGAAACAAACAACTGATCTGTTTTTTTCTTATATGTATTTTATTCTTTGCAAGTAAAAATGTAATCATCTGTGAAAATCCAGTAAATGTAACATGCATTGCCTTTGTTAGTAAATTTGGGGAAGAAAACTGGCAAATGAATGGATTGATTGATATTGGATTCTGACACCACCTTGGGAAGAAAGGATGCATTGGTTCACAATGCAACTCTATACTTGTAAAAAATCAAGTATGGATGTTTTGAACACAGTGTTTGAATTTCTGAAATTCTTCCAGCAGAAGTAATGTCTACTAGAAAAAATGTTTTTCAAATAAGATATTTAAGGTCACATTTAGCTGCTGGCTCAAAGGGAGAATGTACAAGCACCTGCAGTATCAGATTGAAGTCCCATGGGACACTAGGATCTTTAAAAGGTCTGAAAAGCAGACTGCCTCTTAAGAAAGCTTTGCACAGCTTATGAGAGGCTACTAAAGAAAACACAGTTGTGTACACTAACCATAAATGTAGATGTTAGAGTGTAATCACTGTTGCAGTCATTATATTTGGGTTATCTGCTTGCAGGTAGCTCTCAGTTGGCCTGATTATCAAAGTCTTGGGTCCTGCGTCGGTTGTTCTCTCATCTTCCATGACGTCAGGTGGTCAGGGGTATAAAGCATGCAGCAGATGCCATTACATCAGTTTTTCTTGCCCCAGATGTCAGGTGCCCCCCTAATGGGAAGCAATTATATACAAGGTTACACCTCCAACAAAAAGCAAATACACCAGAAAGCTTTAAGCATAGTAAGCAAGAATAGAGGTATAGTCAATAGAAGTCAGGGGGCTGGAGGGAGAGTAATCAGGACTGCAACAGTGAATACACTCAAACATCTACATTTATGGTAAGTGTACACAACTGTACTATGTTCTTAGTGTTTCACTGTTGCAGTCATTACATTTGGGTAGATTCCCAGAGCTAAGGAAGGGAGGAGCCAGTTAAATAGCATTAGGACCAGCTATAAGGACCTGCAAGACTGCAGTGACAAAATCAGCTCTGGATTTAGAAAAAACTGGTAAGTGGCAATGCTTGGTGAAGGTATGTACAGAACTCCAGGTAGCAGCTTCTAGGATGTCCCTGGTAGGGACACCTCTGAGAAAGGCCGTAGAGGTAGATGCAGCCCTGGCTGAATGTGGTCTTATCCTGTGCGGTAGGTTTTCCATTGTGCTTACAGTAGAAATGAATGCAATGGCCTATCCATTTAGAAATGGTTTGCTTTGAAATGGCATTCCCCTCTGCCCCTGCAGCAAATGCAACCAGCAGCTGTTCAGATTTCCTGAGAGGCTTAGTCCTGTCCAAGTAAAATCTAAGTTGTCTGTGCACGTCCAGGGAGTGCAGTATTTGCTCCCCTTTGTTCTGTGGATTAGAAAAGAAGGTTGGCAAATGCATGGACTGATTAAGGGCCACACTGGATACCACCTTGGGCATAAATGAGTGATTGGTCCCGAGGGACACCCTGTCCGCATGAAAGATGATGAAAGGCTCCACTGCCATGAGGGCCTGTAATTCAGACACCCTTCTTGCTGAAGTGACAGCTAGAAGGAAGGCTGTTTTCCAAGAAATAAAATTCAACTCTGCATTTGCAGCTGGCTCAAAGGAAGGTAGAGTGAGATTTTCCAATACAAAGTTAAGGTCCCAGGCTGGAGTAGGGGCTCTCCTGGGTGGTCTTAAGTTTTTGGCCCCTCTGAGGAATTGCTTCAGCAGTGGATGAGAGAAGAGGGGTGGATATGTATTATAATGAGTTGAAATGGCCGAGGCATGAATTTTGCTGGAAGAAAAGGAAAGGCCCTTGTGAAGCATCTCAGTTAAGTACTGAAGAATGTGCGGTAAATTGGGCATAGTTGTGTCCATCCCCTGTGTTTGGCTCCAGGAACAGAATCTTTTCCATTTTTCAGCATAGGATTTTCTAGTACTAGGCCTCCTTGCCTCCAGAATGACATCCACCACTTGGCTTACTGAGGTATGGTAACGGAGAGATCATGTAATTAGCCAGGCTGCAAGGTTCAGGGTTTGAAGCTGTGGGTGCAGAATCTGGCCCTCCTGCTGAGAGAGCAGGGCAGGGGTCTGAGGCAGGTTCCATGGATCCAGAAGTGACACTGCACAAGAGGGGGTACCAGTGTTGGCATGGCCAGTCTGGTGCAATAAGTATTGTCCTTGGTTTGTCCTGTTTGATCTTTAGTAGCACTTTGGAGAGGAGAGGCAGAGGGGGGAAAGCATAAACTGATAGGTTTTTCCAGGTGAAGGACAGGGCATCCACTTTCCAAGCTTGTCTGTGGAGAGTCCTTGTGCAGAATTTGTCCAACTGGTAGTTCTGTGGGGAGGCAAACAGGTCCATCTCTGGGCTCCTCCATTTGTTTCTCAAGATGTTGAATATCTTTGATTCCAGTTTCCACTCATGTGGGTCCATGGCATTTCTGCTTAAGTCGTCTGCCAGTGTATTTAGCTTGCCTGGCAGGAATTGAGCTTGTAGGTGCACTTGGTAGCTCAAGGCTGTGTTCCACAGAGCCATGGCTAGTCTGCAGAGAGGGTATGAGTGGATTCCCCCTGCTTGTTTATGTACCACATAAACAGTAGTGTTGTCCATCTTTACCAATAATTGTCCAGGAAGAATGTGGTCCTTGAAGGCTGTCAGAGCATTCTGTACAGCTAACATTTCTTTTTGATTGATATGCAGGTGCATTTGACTCTGGTTCCATTTGCCCTGAATGCACTGCCCTGCCAAGTGAGCCTCCCATGCATGGTCTGATGTGTCTGTTGTTACAGTTTGGGTGGAAGGGGGTAGAGTGAATGACAGTCCCTTGTTTTGGTAGCAGGCCTCTGCCCACCAAAGGAACTCTGTCTTTAGACAAGGTATGATAGGAATCATTGATTCTAGGTCCTGAAAATGTTGGCACCATAGAATTTTTAGATACCATTGTAGTTTCCCAATATGCAGTCTTGCATATGGAATTAGTAGAATGCAAGAGGCCATGAACCCCGGGGCTTGCAGTATTTTCCTTGCAGATAGCTGGGTCTTTGTGGCCAGTAGTCTGAAATAGGCTGTCAAACTTCTTTCTCTGGCGTGAGGTAGGCCATCTGGGAAGTTGTATTCAAGCTTGCTCCCAGGAATACAATTTGTCGGGTACTATGTGTGATTTCTTTTCGTTTATGGTGTACCCCAGAGAAGTTAGTAAATTCTTTACAAATGCCAGATGATTTAATAGTATGTCCTGGCTTTCTGTCCGAATTAGACAATCGTCTAGGTATGGGTATATTTGAATATTTCTTTGCCTGGAAAATGCAATGACTGGAGCTAGGCATTTTGTGAATACCCTGGGCACAGCACATAAGCCAAAGGGCAGTGCAGAGACCTGATGGTGCATGTAGCCTGGTCTGAAGTGTAGGTATCTTCTGCAAGATTCCCTTATTGGGATGTGCAGGTATGCTTCCTTTAAATCCAGTGTTGCCAACCAGGCATTTTTGCCTAGCATGGGAAGCAGCTGATGAAGAGTTAGCATTTTGAATTTTGGGATTACCAAAAAGTGTTTAAGATAGATAGGTCCAGGATAGGACGCCAGGAATTGTCTTTTCTGGGTACCAGGAAAAGTCTTGAGTAGAAACCTTGGCCCCAATCTTCTTCTTCTGGGACAGTTTAAATAGCCCTGATGCTTAGAAGAGAGAGAACTTGCTTTTGAGCTTCTGCTCACTAATTTGGGGGTAGGTCTGGCCAACCGATTGGGGCTGGTAAGCAGTGGAAGTGGAATCTGTATCCTTGAGAAACCATATTGGGGTTGGTAAGGAGTGGAAAGTACAGCTGTGTACACTTACCATAAATGTAGATGTTAGAGTGTATTCACTGTTGCAGTCATTACATTTGGGTAATCTGCTGGCAGGTTGCCCTCAGTCGGCCTGATTAACAAAGTCTTGTGTCCTGCGTCAGTTGCTGTCCCTTCTTCCATGACGTCAGGTCGTCGGGGGTATAAAACATGCAGCCGACGCCATTACATCATTTTGTCTTGCCCCAGATGTCAGGTGCCCCCCAAATGGGGAGCAAATAAAATTAAAAACTCAAAAAATATACCTCCAATCCCAAAAAGCAAATACACCAAAAGGGCTTTTAAGCATAGTGAAAGAGAGTAGAGGTATAGCCAAATAAAAATAGGGGGCTGGAGGGAGGGTAACCAGGACTGCAACAGTGAATACACACGAACATCTACATTTATGGTAAGTGTACACAACTGTACTATGTTCTTCGGGTTTCACTGTTGCAGTCATTACATTTGGATAGATTCCCAAAGCTATGGTTGGGTGGAGGGAATTATACAGAATTAGGACCAGCTATAAGGCCCTGCAGGACAGCAGTGGCAAAGCCAGCTCTGGGTTTAGAGAAAAGTGGTAAATGGTAATGTTTGGTGAATGCATGAACTGAGCTCCAGGTAGCAGCTTCTAGGATGTCCCTGGTAGGAACACCTCTGAGAAAGGCTGTAGATGCAGCCCTGGTGGAATGGGATCTGATCCCCTGGGGGATAAGTTTATCTATGGTGCATATAGCAGAAATGAATACAATGGCTTATCCATTTGGAAATGGTTTCCGTTGAAATAGCCTTTCCCTCTTCCCCTGCAGCAAATGCCACCAGTAGTTGTTCAGATTTTCTTTGAGGATTTTGTCCTGTTTAAGTAAAATCAAAAGTTGTCTGTGTACATCCAATGAATGCAGAATCCGCTCCCCCTTGTTCTGTGGATTGGGAAAGAATTGTCCGATTAAGAGCCACACTGGATACCACCTTAGGCATGAAGGATGGATTGGTCCTGAGAGATACCCTGTCTGCATGAAAAATGATGAAAGGCTCCACTGCCAGAAGAGCCTGTAATTCGGAAATCTTTCTAGCTGAAGTGACTGCTAAAAGGAAAGCTGTTTTCCAAGAGAGAAATTTTAAGACTGCAGTAGCAGCTGGCTCGAAAGGAGGGACAGTGAGCTTCTCCAATACAAAATTGAGGTCCCTGGCAGAGGTTGGAGCTCTCCTGGGTGGTCTTAAGTTTTTGGCCCCTCTGAGATACTGCTTTAGCAGAGGATGAGAGAAGAGGGGAGGTTCTGTGTTGTGATGAGCTGAAATGGCTGAGGTATGGATTTTTATGGAAGAAAAGGACAGGCCCTTGTGAAGCATCTCAGTTAAGTATTGTAAAATCTGAGGAATGTTGGGCACTGCTGTGCTTTCAGATAGATTCCAGGCAAAGAATCTTTCCCATTTGTCAGCATAATATTTTCTAGTACTAGGCCTTCTCGCCTCCAAAATGGCATCCATCACAGGTTTGCTGAGGGATGCCAAGGGTGAATTTAGGTGATTAGCCATGCTGCAAGATTCAAAGTTTAGAGCTGTGTGTGCAGAATTTGGTTGTTCTGCTGAGACAGTAAGTAAGTTGTCTGAGGCAGGTGCCATGGTGGAAGGTGTGACACATTGCGCAGGAGTGAGTACCAGTGTTGGCGAGGCCAGTCAGGAGCAATCAAAATCATTTTTGGTTTGTCCTGTTTGACTTTTAGTAGAACTTTGGAGAGCAGAGGCAGAGGAGGAAAGGCATAGACGGATAGGTTTTTCCAGCTGAAGGATAGAGCATCCACTTTCCAGGCTTTTTTTTCTGATGAGTTCTTATGCAAAATTTGTCCAACTGATAGTTCTGGGGTGAGGCAAAAATTTCTATGTCTGGGCTCCCCCATTTGCGTGTCAACATGTTGAAAATCCATGGTTCCAGTTTCCATTCGTCTGGGTCCATGAGATTTCTGCTTAGTTCGTCTGCCAGAGTATTCAGCTTTCCTGGCAGGAATTGAGCTTGCAGTTGTACTTGATAGGTCAAGGCCGTGTTCCACAATGCCATGGCTAGTCTGCAAAGGGGGTAGGAGTTTGTACCCCCCTGCTTATGTACCACATAACCGTAGTGCTGTCCGTCTTTATCATTAATTGTCCTGGATGAAGGTAGTCCTTGAAGGCTGTCAGTGCATTCTGTACAGCTAGCATTTCTTTTTGATTGATATGAAGGTGCATTTGATTTGGGCTCCATTTGCCCTGAATGCACTTCCCTGCCAGATGTGCCCCCAAGCATAGTCTGATGAGTCTGTAGTTAGGGTTTGGGCGGCAGGGGGTGGTGTGAATGGCAGTAGTTGCAGGCAAGGTATGATAGGAATCGTTGTTTCTAGGCTGTGACAATGCTGACTACATAGACTTTTTAAGTACTATTGAAGTTTCCTCATATGGAAATAGAAGAATGCAGGAGGCCATGAACCCCAAGGCTTGCAGCATTTGCCATGCAGAAAGCAGGGTTTTTGTGGTCACCTGTTTGAAGTAAGTCACCAAATTAATTTGCTTCTCTGGAGTAAGGAAAGCCATCTGGACAGTTCTAGTCAAGCTTGCACCCAGGAATGTAATTTTTTGAGAGAGTACCAGTTGTGATTTCTTATAGTTTATAGTGTATCCTAGACAAGTTAGAACCCTTTTTACAAACTCCAAATGGTTTAGAAGAACGTCCTTGTCTTCTGCCTGAATTAGACAATCGTCCAGGTATGGATATATTTGAATATTTCTTTGCCTGCAAAATGCAATTACTGGAGCCAGGCACTTTGTAAAGACCCTGGGCGCAGTAGATAAGCCAAAGGGTAGTGCAGAGAACTGGTAACGCAAGTAGTCTGCTTTGAAGCGGAGGTATCTTCTGCAAGATTCCCTGACTGGGATATGCAGGTAAGCCTCTTTTAAATCTAGAGTTGCCAACCAGGCATCTTTACCTAGCACAGGAAGTAACTGGTGAAGAGTCAGCATCTTGAAATTTGGAATGTCCAGAAAGGTGTTTTGAGTAGACAAGTCCAGAATTGGACGCCATGATTTGTCTTTTCTGGGTACCAGGAAAAGTCTTTAATAGAAACCTTGTCCCTTTTCCTCTTCTGGTACTAATTGAATAGCCCCCATGCTCATGAGGGAAATAACTGGTTTCTGGGCCTCTGCCCACTGATTTGGGGGCAGGTCTGGCCATCCGTTTGGAATTGGCAACGTGTGGAAATGAAATCTGTATCCCTGGGATACTATATTTAAAACCCACTTGTCCTGGGTTACAAGTTGCCAGTTTCGTGCATGAAGAGCCAGTTTTCCCCCCAAGGGGCGGCTAAAAGGTAAGTTCTTGGTAAGTGCAAAGGGAAGTCATTGTGACTGCTTACCATAGGGAGGTGTCTTGTTTCCAGATTTGGAAGAGGAGGCACCCCATTGTTTTGCTCTGAAAGTCCCTTGTGACCGTAACCTGGAGCCTTTGGAATGTCTGGGTTTGACTTGAGTGGCTCTTGAAGGAAATGGGAAGGACCAGTTCTTAGTAGGCCAGTACCTACTAAATCTTGGAGGTTGCACTTGTAAGAAATCTTTCACAGTTTGCACAGATTTAGCTTTATCTTCCATCTTTTTTAAAACTTCTTCAGTCTTATTACCAAAGAGACGGTCCTGTTGTAAAGGAGCATCCAACAATTTTGCTTTAACATGATCAGGCAGATTTTGCTCTTTGAGCCAAGCATGCCTTCTTAGCACGGACCCAGTTACAGCAGCCCTGCAAGAGGCCTCCAAAGAATCAAAACCACATTGCAAAGTATGTTTTCCAACTTGTTCAGCTGAATGCAATAAATCCTGTAAATCTTTATTTTCCACACAGTCCAAAATTAGCATAATTTTCTGTTTAAGCAGTCCCATGATATGCTGTTGATATTTTAGCATATGAAATTGACAGTTTAAAGCCCTGATTGCCAAGGTTGCAGAAGTGTAAACCTTCTTACCCCATCTATCCAGCGCCCTGGAATCTCTATCAGAAGGGGTAGGAGTTTTAGCAGTAGAAGCCATAATGCCCTTGGGACCCTGAGAAATGGTTTCAGGATCCACAACAGGATTTTTGAAAAGGAATTTGTGGGAGTCAGGAACCCTGTAGTATCTGTCTGGCTTACAAGGAGCCGGAGGCAGAGAATCAGGAGCCATACTAGATTCTGAAAAAACATCAACAATGTCTAGAACAGGAGGTATAGCCAAAGGCCTATGTTGAGGAAGAAGAAGAAAATCCCCAAGTCTTTTTAGATTCAGAGAACTCCTGACTTCCCAGTGGAAATGTTCCCTTAAGGTATGTAAAGTTTCCCCAAAAGAAAAACCCTCAGGGGGAGAAGCAGAAGGAATGGAATCCTCTGCATCAGAGTCCTCATAAGTAGGTATAGACAATTCCTGTTCATTAGAAGAGTCAGAAGAAACAGAATCCTGTTCAGAAGATTCATAATCAATGTCTTGCCTAGGCCTCTTAGAAAGGGGGGGGGGGTTGGCTACCCCTGATCAGAGTAATTAAATTTTCAGCCATTTTGATCATTTGTTTTTTAGGCATAGGGGCCTGCACATGTGGCCCAGGCATCAGTTTTTTAGCCATAGGTCGAGATTTTGGCCTTAGTTTTGAAGATGGCATCGGTCTAATATAAAAATCTGTAGTCCTGAAAACACCCTCAAAAGCCGGTGCCTGCACAGCGGCTCCGGACCCATCCAAGGTAGAGACATCCGCGGGTTCCATAATTGAAGCATCTCGCAGCATACCGAACTCCGAATGGGTCTCAGTAGAGGCCTGATAGAGGCCTGCGAATCAGAAGTAGTGGGTATCAGGGGCTGCGAAAGCGCCAGAGTACCGGCGAACTGGTGACTGGCTTAGGAGAAGCGTCATAGTCAGTTTTGGACCTCACCGGCCTGTCTCTGTCTTTTTCTTTCTGCTTTTTAGGCATCACGGTAGTTGGATTGCTAACCGACGACACTTCTGGATAATTAAAGCATGAGCCAAAATATTTAGAAGCAAAAATGTACCGACGTTTGATAGTGCGTTGATTAAATAAAGCACAAAACCGACAGCAAGGTACAATGTGGTCAGGGCCTAGGCAAGGAATACAGTACAAATGAAAATCCTTATGAGGTATTTGCTTCTCACAAGTAATGCAATTATTAACTTTTACTGACATCGGTAAGGGGCAAGAAAAAGGTTTCCCCAACGGGGTACTTAGCTTTTTAGTTGAAGACTTCGGATCTGAAACTCGAAAACGAAAATTTCAGGAGTCGGCTGACCGGCACTTGCGAACTGCTTCTGCTATGGGCACTGCGTGGCAAGAAAGACTGATGTAATGGCGTCGGCTGCATGTTTTATACCCCTGAATGACCTGATGTCATGGAAGAAGGGACAGCAACCGACACAGGACCCAAGACTTTGTTAATCAGGCTGAGTGAGGGCAACCTGCCAGCAGATTACCCAAATGTAATGACTGCAACAGTAAAACACGAAGAACATGTGGAATCTATCTTTGGGAAACTATATTTAAAATCCATTTGTCTTGGATAAGGAGTTCCCAGTTTTTTGCATGCAGGGCGATCTTTCCCCCTAAAAGAACAGTCAGTTGAGCAGGGCTTAGAAGGTTTAAAGTTAAGTCATTGTGACAGTCGACCATAGGGGGGTGTCTTACTAATCCCAGCTTTGGAAGTGGGAGCCCCCCACTGCTTAGGCCTGTGAGTACCTTGGGATTGAAGCCTGGGCGTTCTGCTGGTTCTGGGTTTGAACTGAGAAGGCCTGGAAGAGGCAAGGGCCAATTCTTAGAAGGCCAGTGCCTACTAAATCTGGGAGGCTGTACTTGCAGGAAATCTAACAGTTTGCATATATTTAGCTTTTTCCTCCATCTTAAGTTCTTCTGCTTTGTTGCCAAACAGGTGGTCTTGGTTTAAGGGAGCATCCAGTAATTTAGCTTTAACATGATCTGGCAAAGATTGCTCCTTAAGCCAAGCATGCCTTTTAAGTACAGACCCAATGATAGCAGCCCTGCAAGATACCTCTAATCAAAACCACATTGCAAAGTATGTTTTCCAACTTGTTCAGCAGAACGCATTAAATCCTGTAATTCTTTATTTTCAGCACAGTCAGGAATCAACACCATTTTCTGTTTAAGCAATCCAATAATATGCTGATGATACTTTAACATATGAAACTGGCAGTTTAAGGCCGTAATGGCCAAAGTTGCAAAAGTATATACCTTCTTACCCCATCTGTCCACGGCCCTGGAATCTCTATCAGAGGGGGTAGGGTTTTTGGCAGTAGTGGCCTTAATGCCTTTGGGTCCCTGTGAAATTGTTTCAGAATCCACAGTAAGATTCTTAAAAAGGAACTTGTGACAGTCGGGTACTCTGTAATACCGGTCAGGTTTTCTGGGAGCCGGAGGTAAAGTGTCATAGGCCAGGCTAGATTCCAAGAAGGCATCATCTACAATGTCCAGTACAGGAGGGATAGCTAAAGGCCTGTGTTGAGGTAGGAGTAAGAATTCCTTAAGCCTTTTTTTGGGGTCAGTAATCCTGGCTTTCCCAGCGGAAATGCTCCCTAAGAGTATGCAAGGTTTCACCAAAAGAGAAATCCCCTGGAGGGGAAGCAGAGGGAATGAAGTCCTCTGCATCAGAATCCTCATAGGTAGATAAAGGGCAACTCCTGGTCAGAGAAAACAGAAATTTCAAAATCCTGATCAGAAGATTCAGAAGGAAAACCAGTTCTAGGTCTCTTAGAGTGAGAAGGGTGGCTTCCCCTTATTGGAGTAATAAGGTCTTCAGCCATTCTTATTTGTTTTTTAGGCATAGGGGCCTGACCATCCAGTCTGGGCATCTGTTTTCTAGGCATGGATCGAGTTTTAGGTCTTGAAGAAGATTGTGTTAGTTTAATATGCAAGTCAGTAGGCCTGAATACACCCTCAGAAGACTGTGCCTGCACAGCGGCAACGGACCTATCCAAGGTAGAGACATCCGCAGGTTCCACAGTCGAAGCGGCATCTCACGGCATACCAGACTCCAAATGGGTCTCAGTAGAGGCCTGCGAATCTGAAGTAGCGGGTATCAGGGGCTGCGAAAGCACCTCACCGAGTACCGGCGAACTGGCGACTAGCTAAGGAGAAGCGTAGTCAGCAGCTTTGGACCTATGCGGTCTGTCTCAGTCTTTATCTTTGTGTTTTTTCAGAATGTCGGTAGTCAGGTGGCTTACAGAAGCATTTCTGAATAACTGAACTGAGTACCAAAATATTTAGATGCGAAAATGAAGAGATGACGAATAGTTCGATGTTTGAATAAGGCACAAAACTGACAGCGAGGTACGTCGTGGTCTGGGCCTAAGCAAGGAATGCAGTACGAATGAAAATCTTTATGAGGTATTTGCTTTCCACAAGAAATACAATTGTTAACTTTTACTGACATCGGCTTAGAGCAAGAGAAAGGATCCCCAACAGGGTACTTAGCTTAGTTGAAGACTTCAGTTCTGAAACTCAAAAAAAGAAAATTTCAGGAGTCAGCCGACCGGCACTTGCAAACTGCTTCTGCTTCAGACACCGCACAGCAAGAAAGACTGATGTAATGGCATCGGCTGCATGCTTTATACCCCTGACTACCTGATGTCATGGAAGATGAGACAGCAACAGACGCAGGACCCAAGACTTTGATAATCGGGCCGACTGAAGGCTACCTGCAAGCAGATAACCCAAATGTAATGACTGCAACAGTGAAACATGAAGAAAATCTTTCCAATCCAATGTGAAAGATTGATATTGCTGCTAACTGAACTTTATTGGTTGAGGAACTAGCTCCTCCTGTACAGCCAAAACGTCAAGGATGCACAGGAGCTGTAAAAGGTTCAACATGATTTTGATGCGTCCAGTACACAAATCTTTTCCCATTTACTAAAATAGAGTTTATGTGTAGAAGGTTTATGTGAAGATAAAAGTATATGCCAGCTAGGGGAAGACAGCATAGGCTGTCCAGCTATTAAAGGAATTGGAGAAGCCAGGCCATTAGCCTGAGATCTGAAATGTCTGGATGGATCATGCATGTCGGGGAGACAGGTCGTCTGAAATTGGATCCAGAATCAAAGGCTGATGAAGTAAATGAGGCCAAAGGAAGGTGAACCAAATCTGTCGAGGTCAGTTGGGTACAATAAGGGTGACTTTGCTATTCAACATGGGAGCTTTCTATAAGAATTTCAGAATTAGCAGGATTGGCGGGTAGGCATAAAGTAGACTGGAGGGGTTAATCATGAAGTAGTGCATCCCTCTGTGAATCCCCCCATGGGGGTATTAGGGCAAAGTAGCTGCTGCATTTGTTGTTTAGGGGAGAAGCAAAAAGACAGCAGCAAGGCTGGCCCCACTGAAGAAAAAACAGTCAACATTCTTTTTGAGAGACCACTCATGAGGTAGAAGAATGCACCTGCTCAGCTCGTCTGCTATCACATTGGACTTCTCTGGAATGTGCATTGTTATGAGAAAGCAGTTGGATGAGACTGCCCATTGCCACACTCTGAGCACTTCTCAGCACAAGGGGTAAGATCTGGTCCCTCCTTGTTTGTCGATGTACCAAACTACCGACATATTGTTCCTCTGAACTGCAATTGTCCCCAAAGATAGAGCATCCTGGAGGGCCTGCATTGCTAAAAGCACTGCTCTCATCTCTAGGACATTGATATGCAAATTGGGCTCTTTGGGGGAACCAAGAGCCTTGGACTGTTTTCCCCAGAAAGTGCCTCCCACCCCAACTGAGAAGCGTCCATGGACACTATGGCCTTGGGCTGAAGGGGAATGAAAGGACAGCTTTGTAGAACCTGATCTGATTGAATACACCACCTGATATCTCTCTCAGGCATATGTGAGTGATTCGCATCAGAGTTAACAAGGGTTGGTAAAATATTGACCAGTGTGTTGCTAGCATCCACTGTAGAATCCTCATATAAAATCTGGCTAAAGGTACTAGTGCTATTGCCGTGGACATTGATCCTAGAAACTGAAGGACCAAGTGAGCTTAAATCTTGGTACTGCAGATTATTTTTCTCTCCTGTTATCTTATAGTTTGAACCCATGAGGGAGGCAGTGAAGTTATCATTGGATTTTGTGTTGAACAGTCCTGCTATGAATTCTAAATCCTGAGTTAGCTCCAGTTGAGACCATTTGTAGTTTAAAGTTTTTCCCCAGATGAGAACAAGTGTGGAGAACCTGATCTCTTGCCCTTGTTTATTGAGGTCTGGTCAGGGTGGTAATGAGCCAGTCGTCTAGATATGGAAATGCCTGGAATCCTTCCAGTCTCAAGTGAGCTGCTACTACTGTCATACATATGGTGAACACCCTGGGGGCTGTGGTGAGGCCAAGGGGCAGAACTCTGAACTGGTAATGACCGTCTCCCAGCCGGAAGTTTAAGTGCCTTCTGGATCGTCTGTTCATCTTTGTGTGGTAGCATGCATCCTGAAGATCTGTTGAGCACATCCAGTCCTTCTTGCCCAGAAAAGGGAGAATGGACTGAACAGTGACCATCTGAAACCTGATGCGTCAAGTTGACTTGTTTAAGCTGCGGATATCCAAAGTCTCCAGTCCCGTTTTCTATGGCACCAAAAAGAACCCTGAGTAAGTTACAAATTCTGTCTGGTCTGCTGGGACCTCTTGGGATGACTTTTTTTTTCTAGCAGCCTTTGTATCCGAATTGTTGCTTGTTCCCTCTGACTGGATGGAGGAATGGAGATTTTTCTTGAGATTGGAGGTGGAAAGGAAAATGGTATTGTATAACCTCTGGAAATAATCCTCTGCACCCAAGTATCTTTTATGTCTCTGGTGCAGAGATAACAGAGCCGCAATTGCCTCCAGAGGTGGACAATCGGGTTTCCTTTCAGGAGCACTGATAAGGGCCATCAAAGAAAATCTCTGGACCCCTGGTTTTGTGGGCCACCTCTGCCACTGAGGCAGCATTGTCCAGTGGAGTTCCCTCCTCTGCCCTAAAGGAACCTGGGATTTCTTGACCTACATCTTCTGACCACCTCACCGATTCCTAGAAAAGGATCTTTGAGGAGATCAGAAAACATACTCCCACTGCAGAGATGGTCTTTCCATCCTTCTCACACCTGGATAATGTGTCCTTCACTTTTTTGGCCAAACAAAAAGTGTCGTCAAAAGCAGCATCGACAGACAATGACTTGAAGAGCTCTGCAAAATCACATAAGTGCATCCAGGCATGTCGCCTGATGGCAATGCCTGAACCTGCTGCCCTTGAGGTACTTTCAACTACATGCGAAATGAACCTCATGGAAGAATTCGAAATAGATTGCAAGGTAGCCAACTGAGAAGTCACAGATGACTGAACTAATGCAGAAACAAATCCTGAGAGGGTACTGGTCAGTTCATTCATCAAAATCTTCTGTAATCTTGTAAAAATGTTCAAATAATTCAACAACCTTAAGGCGAAGGCTGCTAAAGCATAGACATGCTTCCCAAATCTGTCCATCTCCCTATTAGGAGGATGAACAGTGGCACTCTTCAGCAAGTTCTTTTTTGATGGCCACCACCATGACCATTAGTATCAATGGGCACACCCTTACCCCATAACTGCTTATCCAAAGGTGGTTCCATAATCCTGTCTGGTCTCTGAGATACTGGTTCAACTGGGTCAGGTTCCTTCCACTCTCACTGAGAGGCTAACTCAAAGTTAGTCAGCAGATGTAGCAATCCAGGAGGAAGACAGGCCAGTACTAAAAGCCTCCAGGAATACAGACTCCTCGAAGGGTTGCTGGGCATCCAGGCATCTCTCTGCTTTAGGATCTCAAGGATGTCTCCAAAGGAGACATCTTCAAGAGGTGACAGTGGGGACCCTTCACTTTCATTGAAGTCTGTATCTTTGGTGACAGACTCCTCTGGGGAGTTCAAGTGCTTCCTCTTGCACAGCTCCCATGGAACATCCTAAGTGGAATGCTCTGCGGAGCTATCACAGAAAATGATGATACCCTGTTGGGATGCCTGGGGTTTTCATAGAGACTATCCCTTTGGAAGAGGGTGATGAGGCAAATAGCAGAGGCTTCAAGGTGGAAGACTGAAGATCTGACAGGGTTGGATCCATTTGTTTTGAAGCAGACAAAACTCTCGGATCCAAAAAGACAAGCTTTTGCACCACTGTCCCTCCCTAATCCGAAGGCAACCCCCCCCCCCCCGAGGCAGAAGCCAGAGCAGAGCTAACCTGTGCTGAGGTTCTGAGGTGCAGAAATGGCTCCAAAAACTTCAGAATTGACCAACACTTCAGATCTGACAAGGAAGCTTCAGTTCCAAGAGCTCCCGGAATCCTACTAAGCCAGAGTACTCTGAGCAAACTTTGGATCCAATGATTATGCTACTCTTGGAGCCAAGTCAGATGGAGTCTGACAGCTTGGATCCAAGGACTCTAAGACAGTTGAAAAAAATCAGAGGAGAAACTGATAGTGTGTGGTGGAAGCAGACTCCTGACCTGAAGGGGTAAGAGCCGATAAGCAAGAGGATCTTCTTCACCACTCTTTCCACATCTTCTTCCAACAAACTTCTGGAAGAACAAGTGGAAATAACAGAAGGGGACCTGGGTCACTCCAAAAAGGGGGAGGACATCTTGGATGGCACCTGATCCACTGAAGAAGTGCATCTCGTTCTTAGAAGAGGTGTAGGGCCGGAGATAGTTGGGTCCAGTATTTTTTTCTTTGGATCCGAGGTGGTCAACTTTTTCTGTTTTGGATCTAATGGTGGGGTTGATGTGGTTTGGTTCTTTTTCTGGATTGTTCCGAGACCTAGGGGGATGAAGTGGATGGACTTGGAGAAAAAAATTTGGAATCTTTGGTTTTAGGAGATGGAGCTCCAGATAAAGCCTCTCCAAAAGCAGAAGGGAGCAAACCTTTTAGAATAAGTTTATTCTTTCTTTCAAATAATGAATGCCCTGGGCGTTAAAGCCTTGACAAATAGCACAAACTTCTTGCAAATATATAGGCCCAAAGCAATATACACAAAGCATCGAATACAGGAATTTCGAGCCCGTACTTGATGCATTTTTTAAAGCCAGCAGGGCCTTTTTCCACCATAGTCACAAATATATAAACACTATCAACAATAAGTAGGAATAAAATTAAATTTTGAGGGGGGAAGGAAAGTAAATAAAGAAAGAAAGGTGACTACCAACGATGGTAATAAAGCGTTAGTATTTTCTTTCTTCTACATTCAATGTTAACAATAGTATTCAAGCGGTACAAGCTGTACAGAAGAAAAATACCAAAAGTGGAATTTTAGAGCACACTACTAAAACATAAGGTACTGCGGTGGTGGTGCTGCAGTAGCGTTGTCACCTCACAGTAAGACGTTGTCCTGTTCGATTCTCAGCTAGAGCGTCTTCTGTGTGGAGACATGCGTGAATGGACGTACCTTCGTTGAAGGTTGTGCGTCAGGGACGGCAACTCGGCATGTAAAAATCTACTGCCAATCATTAGCGGACCAGAGTTCCGCTGTGGAGACCCCTAACCGGGAAAAGCCGAAACACACAACAACTAAAACATAAGGTAAGGGATAGAAAAAAAACTTAAAATTCAATAGGTTTTAGAGAAAGGTAATTCAGAAATAAAATTCACATATCTGCTTGAGAACAATGGTCACCACATCTTGTGTGTAACGTGGCAAACGACATCTGAGATAACTTCGGGTTGGTGCATTATAGGTAAAGGAGAAGCTTGTGAGTTCTTGGTTGCCACAAGCTTTAACCATGTCAGAGTCAGATCCGAGGCATCAGATCCGAACCCATTGGATGAGGAAAGAATGAAAATTGATATCATCTGATCATAAGTTTAAAACTGTGTGAATATGGTCAAGTTCCCCTCCAGAAAACATTTGGCTTTGAAATCAAAAGTACACAATGCTGTAAATCAGTAGTGTCCAACCCGCGGCCCGCATGCGGCCCTCAGACCTCTTCCATGCAGCCCACGACCCTTAAATTAAAATTTTACTTTTTTTCCGTTTCTTTTTTAATGGTTGCATCCTTTTGCTTGTGTGCGCATGCCCCAAAGCACCCTCCCATTAGTTTTCGTGCCGATAGATGCATTCGCAGGAAAGGAAGAGCTGACTTGCGTCCTTTAGCTGGTGTGCGCATGCGCGAAAAGCACCCTTCCATTAATTTTCGCGTCGATAGTTGCATTCGCGGCAAAGAAAAGCTGAGGGAAGACGAGAGCATCGCGCCGAAGAAAAGTTGAGAGAGAGAGAGAGACAGAGAGGGATTTGTAATTTTTACACACAGACTACTACACCAGGTAAGCTAAGTATGTAGTGAGTACAATATTGAATTATAGGTGTCACTACAGCTCCCTTAATGGATACGCTAGTAGAGTATATGTTCTTCACCGTTCTTCTGAGAGCAGGGATTCTTACACTTTCAGATACATTTCTTTCTTGTATGTGATGTCTGCAGAGTTTGCATATTCTCCCTGCTTCTGGATATTTTCTAAAATTCCAAACTAGATTGATTGGTCCCTCAACTGAGCTCATCAGTTCAGTGGAGTTTGCTTTTTGAAGTGTTTTTCTTGTGGCAATCAGCTTTGCTTTGCAGAGGTTTAAGTTGCTGACTTTCATGAGGAGGGGAGGGAACTCTTACCTGGTGGTGCCGCATAGGGCTAACCCTTATTTGCTTCTGAAAGTAGTAGACCTATGTTATCCCTGAACTATGTATTCCATCAGTTTTGTTTTCTGGTGCAGAAATCAGGTGTGATGGTGCTTTGGACCCTATAGCATTAGTTTAGGAAGATTGAGCAAGCTGTTTGCTGCTTTCGTTTTGCGAAAAGACTGACCTGGTAGACCATGAAGCAAACGTTTGAGTTGTTAATTGGATCTTTCAGAGTCTGATGGTAAGCCACTCATTGGAAAATGTAGTAGAGGTGTAGCTGTTTGCCATGCTTGATCAGAATGCAGTCATTGCAGACATGTATGTGGTGGCCACACCTTTACCACATACTGTCTCAACCCCAGCTTCAGGAGCTGGCCATGCTTTAGTAAGTTTGAACTTAAAGGATTTTGCCTTTTGATCCTTTGCAGTTGTACTGTCTGACTCCTTCCATGCTGTTGATTCTCTGTTTGGGATCCAGCTCAATCATAGCCCATGAAGGAGGGCATCAATTGATTTTATCAGAAGTTCTTACGATGTAAAGTGATCTTTGAGGGGACTGCCCTTGATGGACTCTAAATCCCCTGCTGCTTCCATGCTTGTGGGCAGCCAGTGTATCCAACCGGTTTGGAGATGTTCATCATGCTGGTCACTGCTGCAGTAACCTTAGTTGTATGGGTTGTATCCTGCCTAGGATGTAAAAGCTGGCCAGAATCCAGAGCTTCAGGGTGCCTTCCACGTACCTACTCAGTCAGCTTGAGCTAACTAAAAGACATGTTTGGGTGCCAAGCCTTTCAGAGCTTTCCTGACACTGAAAAGTACATTCCTGAAGTTTTCAAAGATTGGCAGTCAACTTGTGCTATTAACTTGCAGTTTCCTTTGGGGAGAAAATGCTTTCATTTAAAAAAAAAAAATCTTTTTTATAACTCCTTTCCTGTTCAGGAAATGTATTTTAAAGCTAATAGTTTGTGTTTTAATGGACTATCAATAAGGCCATACTATACTTTTAAAACAAGAGCGCTGTTTTTCCGGTCAGTTTCAGTTATTTTAAACAACTTCTACATTTTTTTTCTCTGGAGTAATTGTGTTTTTTACTTTTTTGGGGCTGTCTGGTTTTTTTAAAGTGCTTTTTACTCTTTTATGTGTAAAAAAGTGAGTTTTAAAGACTTAAGTTTTACTGGCTCTTGTTGCTTGTTTTCCCTGGGAAAAAGGCACCAGTTTTTGCATGACTGTGGAGTAAACTGTCGGTCTCATAATTGGTGGTACTTCTAGCCACAAAAAGAAAAAGGTCAAGTAAGCCGGCTTTGTCACCACAGCATTCTAGCAATTTACATCAGCCACAGGTGGGTGACTTTGCTGTGGCCATTAGTTGTACCTTAGACAACTCCTCTTTTACCCCCAGGTCCCTCTGGTATAGCACCTGCAGCCATGATAGACCAGGGGTTAGCCATGTCCACTGTGGCTGTTGAGGTCCCCTCAGCGGGCAAGGGAGAGTCCCTGGTCCTGGGAGAGGGAACAGGGATGGCTTCCCTTTTTTGCCAGAATGTTGTGTCCAATTCTGAGGAAACTGATGCTGCTATTAAATAACACTGTTGGCATCATTGTTCCTGTCAAGAAGAAACAGAAAACTAAACATGTATCTACTCCTCCTAATTTCCGTAGGATTAGTATACTGGGATCTGACTTAGGCTACTGATCCTCCTTATATGATGGTTTCTGGTAAATGAAAGAGGGATGCCTCTCTTCTCCTAAAGTGATTCAGGATTCTATATTTGGATAAGAAAGGGCAGGCAATGGATTTTCTCTTCGGATTTCTGATTCAGACTTGGAGCCCAGTTTCTGAATCTCCGTGTGTGTGTGTGTGTGTGGGGGGGGGGGGGATCTGTTTCTCACACTATTTTCAGAATGTGCCATTGTTTTCCGCAAGAGAACACTGAGGTTTCTCCAGTCCCTCAAGAAATACAATGAGCTGTTAACAGGAAATTTCAAGAACCTTCACCCATTCCCCCAGTTCTGTCAGCTTTGGAGGATATGTTACTGCCTGCCATTTTCCTGGCACCCAGCCAGCTGCCCCTAAAAATGCAGATGGGATGTATAAAGTCCATCAGTCTGTTAATTCTTTTATACTCAAAATCTGACCCATTAGTTGTAGCTTTAGTTAATCCTACTGGTGCCAAACATTTATTTAATTATAATCCAACTGTTTCTGATAAGGATGGGAAGATTAAGTTTGGGGAAAAGTCTGTGCTTCTGCAACGTTCATGTTTAGGATTTTAAATTGTCAGACTCATATGGTTTGTTCTAACTGTGAACGTATGAATGTTGTGTGTGCTTTTTTTTGTGAGAAAAAAATAAGTCTTTACATTTACTTTTATTGTATAAGTCACTACTTATTGTTTACAGTTACAGTGATATTGGCATGAGTATCAAATTAGATTACATGTGTTAGTATTTTAGGCAGTTCCCAAGGGATAAGACATTGTTGTCATATCCTTGTAAACAAAATTCTTGATTTTTAGTGAGATTGTAATGTCCTTTATCCATACTTGTTGTTTCCCAGATTTAGGTGCATAGAAAGGCCGGTTACTTCTTAATGCTACCACAATAAGCTCAGCTAGAGTGTTACAGGATAACATCTTGTCTCATGCAGAAACTTTTATATATAATTAAGTTGCTTCTTCCTCCATGTACACAGGATGGCTTTGGCAATGCAGTGTCTTATTTTTCATCAGCGGGCCTTGTGTGATATGAACGAAGTAAGGCAGAGCACCATCTTTGTTTTCAACACTTAATTTTTCTCTACTTCGTGTATCTGCATAAATGAGGCTTAGTTTAAACTTAAAGTTTAATAACTGGGTGTAGCGTTCTTGTGACATATTTCTCATACATGGAAATGCAAGTCACCACTGCCTCACAGGTGACATTGGCTGTCAGTGGATAAGGTTTAGCCATATTGTCCTTTTCATGATTTCCCACTATCTGAATCCAATCAGTTTTGTAATTCTCACATGACATGTTGTGTTCTTTCCAAATGCGTTATCTGGGACAGAGGTTTCCTGCTTTAAAGTTAAGAGTTGCATCCTGGTTTGTTTAGCTGCATTTGTTGGTTAGATGGGCTGTGCATATCACAGGACTCCCAAGTGTGAAACTTTAGTTTAGCTGACATTCTAACAAAGCCATGCATTTTATTTAGTTTTTGGTGGCAGCAAAGAATTCTTCCACTATGTTAAATGCATAACTGTTTTCAAGTCATTGAACAGCCTGAAGTGCAGAAATATAATTTTTAGTTCAGAATGTTTTTTTTTTTTTTTGGAGTAAGTTAATATTTTGTTTTTCCATCACATAACTTGTTGACTTCATGGAATGATGATGTTACCTAAAGTAACCACCAGGAAGTCCATCTGCAATGCAAGTTGGCAGAAAAAGTACAGTTTTGTACCTACCATAAATGTAGATGTCCGAACTGGATAGCATCTGCAGTCATAACAACTGGGTTGTCCTGTCGTCAGGCAGCCCTTCGGTCGGCCGGATTCCAAAGTCCGGGTCCGGCTTCGGCTGATGTCGCACTTCACCCGACGTCATCTCTGCTGGTCTTCGGGTATAAAGGCATCAGCCGACGCCATTTTCCTCAGTGTTTCTTGCCCCAGATGCCAGTTGCCCTCTTGGAAGGCTAAATTTTGGGTAAATGCCAATGTTTCCAAAAAGATAGAAGGCAAACACAAAAATAAGCATGTATGTACATATATACAAACAAATACACCATAAGAGACTCCCCCCCGCCAGCTAGCTATTAGGAGGGTAAATACCCTAGGAGTACCACAGAGGGGAAGGAGGGAGGGTAATCCTGACTGCAGATGCTATCCAGTTCGGACATCTACATTTATAGTAGGTACAAAACTGTACTATGTCCTTCATGGATGCATCTGCAGTCATAACAACTGGGTAGAATACCATAGCCAACTAGGGGAGGAGGAAGAATATATTATGGTGTGGTTAGGATCCCTTGCAGTACAGCAGTGGCAAACCCTGCTCGGGATCTGGAATACAGAGGTAAATTATAATGCTTGGCAAATGTATGCAAGGAGGTCCAAGTAGCCGCCTCAATAATGTCCTTGGTTGCCACTCCTCGTAAGAAGGCTGTGGTAGTGGCTGTTGCCCTTGTAGAATGAGGCCTTATGTTCTGTGGAATTGGTTTTCCATGAAAGGAGTAACAGAATCGTATGCAATTTCCTATCCATTTGGAGATTGTCTGTTTGGAAATCGCTTTTCCTTCCCTTCCTGTGGCATAGGCTACAAACAGCTGGTCAGTTTTTCTGTTACTTTTTGTTCTGTCCAGGTAGTAGCGTAGCTGTCTATGTACATCCAAGGTATGCAGCATTCTTTCCCCTCTGTTTTGTGGGTTTGGGAAGAAGGTAGGCAGGTGGATTGCCTGGTTTAAAGACACTCTGGATACCACCTTAGGCATAAATGTAGGATTAGTCCTCATGGACACTCTATCTTGGTGGAAGATTAGGAAGGGTTGTACTGCCATTAGGGCCTGAAGTTCAGAAACCCTTCTTGCTGAGGTTATTGCCAGTAGGAAAGCAGTTTTCCACGATAGATGCTGCAGGTCTGCTGTTGCTGCTGGTTCAAAAGGTGCGAGTGTCAACTTTTCCAGCACAAAGTTCAAATCCCAAGCTGGCAATGGTGGTTTCCTAGGAGGTTTTACATTCTTGATCCCTCTGAGGAACTGCCTGAGTAAAGGATGTGAAAAGACAGGTGGATCAAAGCTGTATTCTGCTGAAATAGCTGATGCATGTATCTTGATGGAGGAATAGGACAGGCCTGTATGTAGAAGCTTTGCCAAATACTCCAGAATGTTAGCAATGTCTATATTCGACACATCTTTTCCTCTTTCAGCACTCCAAATGACAAACCTTTTCCATTTTCCTGCATAGTTCCTTCTTGTTGAAGGTCTGCGGGCTTCAAGGATAATGACTTTAACCCTTTGGGAAAGCTGTGGATTAGTTGCTGCTATGTGATGTTCCATGCAGTCAGTTGCAACGTTTTTATGTTTGGATGCGTGATGCTGTAGTTGTTCTGAGTTAACATCAAAGGCATCAGGGGTATTGACCACATTTTGTCCCGAGACATGCTCCTCAGCAATGGGTACCAGTGTTGTCTTGGCCAGTTTGGAGCTATCAGGGTTATCCTTGGACGTTCCTCCTTGATTTTTAGTAATACCTTGTGTATCAAGGGAAGAGGTGGGAATGCATATGCTGTCAGACCTTTCCAGCTGAAGGAGAGCGAGTCCACTTTCCATGCAAGTGGGTGGAATGTCCTTGTGCAGAATTTTTTGAGCTGGTGATTGAGAGGGGAAGCGAATAGATCTATCTGTGGCATTCCCCATTTCTTTGAGATGGCCTTGAAGATGTCCGGGTGTAGCATCCATTCGTGAGCATCCAAGGTGGTTCTGCTTAACATGTCTGCTAGAGTATTCTCCTTTCCTGGTACGAATATTGCCTGTAACTGGATGTTGTAGCTGAGTGCCAGGTTTCAAAGGTCCAAAGTCATTCTGCATAGGGGGTATGAATGAGTGCCTCCCTGTTTGTTGATGTACCACATGACTGTGGTGTTGTCTGTCCTTATCATCAAATGTCCTGCTTTGAGGAATGGTCTGAATTTTTGGATTGCCAGTTTTACTGCCAGCATTTCTTTTAGGTTGATGTGCAGATGGAGCTGGTCCTGTGTCCACAATCCTTGTACGCATTTGTCCAGCATGTGAGCCCCCCATCCTAGGTCTGAGGCGTCTGTTGTGATGGTTTGGCTTGCTTGATAGTTGTGAAAGGGTAGGCCTGGATTTGACTGGCATGCTTGAGCCCACCATAGGAACTCCTGTTTTAGGCATGGGATTAGAGGAATTTCTGCTTCTAGGCTGTGCCTGTGTTGGGACCATAAATTCTTTAGGTACCACTGTAGTTTTCTCATATGTAGTCTGACATGTGGAACCAAGATTATGCATGATGCCATGAAGCCCAAGGCCTGTAGAACTTTTCTTGCTGTTAGCTTGTTCTGTTTTGTTAGTGCCAAGAAGTAAAGAGGGAGTTCTTTTTGTTTTTCTGCAGTTAGGAATGCCATTTGTTTTACTGTGTCCAATTCCGCGCCCAAGAATGTCCTTGTTTGGGATGGTATCAGCCTTGACTTTTGCAAATTGACTGTGTATCCCAGTGCTTGTAGCAAGTAAATGACCCTTTGTAAATCTGTTGTCAGCTTGCTTTTGTTGTCCCCCTGTAGCAGGCAGTCGTCCAGGTATGGATAAATTTGGATTCCCTGTAGTCTGCAGTGGGCGATTACTGATGCCAGGCATTTTGTGAATACTCTGGGCGCAGTAGATAAGCCAAAGGGCAATGCTGAGAATTGATAGTGCTCTGATCCTGCAAGAAATCTGAGGTATCTTCTGCAAATTGGTCGTATGGGGACGTGCAGGTATGCCTCCTTGAGATCTAGAGTTACCAGCCAGCACTCCTTGCCCAGCATGGGAAGAAGTTGCTGGAGGGTCAGCATTTTGAATTTTGGGACAATGATGTATGTATTTAAGATGGACAGGTCGAGAATAGGTCTCCAGCTTTTTTCCTTTCTTGGAACTAGGAATAGTCTGGAGTAGAATCCTTTGCCTTGTTCTGTTATTGGCACTCTTTCCACAGCTCTCATCTTTGTTAGTTGCATTATCTGCTGTAGAGCTTCTGTTTTTTGTTTTGGAGGCAGGTTTGGCATTCCTCTTTTGACTGGTAAAGTGTGGAAGTGGAACCGGTATCCTTGGTCTATGGTTTGCAGAATCCACTTGTCTTTTGTGATATAGTGCCAGTTCTTCGAAAATAAGGTTAATTTTCCGCCTAATGGTGCTGCTATTTGTTCCCTGGTAGGCGGAGTTAGAATCAAGTCACTGTGCTGTTGTAGTGGCAGTGGCTGTGTCTGTGCCTCTGTTATTACCTTGCCACTGTCGTCCTCTGTAGGCACCCCCTCTGGATTGATTTCTGCCTCTGGGACGTCTATTCCTGCCCCTTTGGGATCTTGTGGAGTCAGGAAAGGACCAATTTTTGGCAGGCCAGTTCCTGCTAAACCTTGGGGTTGAACCTGCAAGAAATCTTTAACCGTTTGTACAGATTTTGCCTTTTCTTCCATTTTCTTCATTACCTGCTGGGCAGGTGTACCAAACAAACTGGCTTTATCCATAGGTGCATCTAATAACTTAGCTTTAACATGGTCCGGTAAGACCTGTTCCTTCAGCCATGCATGTCTTCTTATCACTGTGCCAGTCATGGCTGATCTAAATGAAGCCTCCAGTGCATCATAGCCACATTTTAAGGAATGGTTACTAACCTGTTGTATGTTATTTACCATTTCTAATATATATATTTCTTATCTATAGAGTCATCAGAGGATAGCTTTTTAGTTAACTGATCAAGCATAAACTCTTGGTATTGTATCATGTGAAACTGACAATTTAAAGCTCTAGCTGAGAGAGTAGCGGAGGTGTAAACCTTTTTGCCCCATCTGTCTAAAGACCTGGCTTCCCTTTGAGAAGGAATAGGGTTTTTTGCTGTGGTCGAGGCTACTGCCTTAGGCCCCTGGGATATAGTTTCGGGGTCTGCAAGTGGGGCCTTGTATAAGTGGTGATGAGTGTCTGGAACCCTGTAAAATCTGTCTGGTTTGGCAGGGGCTGGAGGTAAGGAATCTGGTGCAGTGCAGACATCATTAAATGCATCGTCCACAACAGAGAGGACAGGAGGTATAGCTAAAGGACTGTGTTGTGGGAGGTGCAGAAAAGTCCTAAGTCTTTTTCTGGAATCTGAGAAATCCTGTTCCTGCCATTGGAATTGTTCTCGCATGGCATGTAAGGTTTCCCCAAAGGAGAATTCTTCTGGTGGAGAAGCAGCTGGAATGGATTCTTCAGCATCTGAGTCTTCATAATTGGAGAAATGAGCCTCTGGCTGGTCTGTAATATCTGAGTCCTCCAGCGGAATCATCAGAGGACACAGGCTCGGGGCTCTGCTCTAGGTCTCTTTTCTGGGGCTGATAGGCACTGTCTGGGTGAGATTGAGATACACTAATTAAGGATATTAAATCTTCTGCCAGAGTAAGCATTTGTGAACTAGAAGTGGGCCTAGTTGAGGGGGGTTTAACAGGCACTGATTTAGTAGATTTGGCTGCTTTAGCCCTGGTAAAGGCCTTAATAGACATGGCTGCAGGAGGCCTAGCAGCACCACGTGCTGGGGTAGAGACATCCAAAGGGATGGTGTCTGATAAGTCACTAGTAACCACTGTAGGTAAGATTTCTGAGGCCGATTCAAGTAAGGTAGCAGGAGTCTCAGAAGTAGTCATTGATTCAGCTGTGCTTTGATCAGTTTTCTCGGTTTCGGCCGAAACCAAGACACTCGCGGTTTGCTTAACCATGGTTTCGGCCGAAACCGCGGACCGCGAGTGTCGGTCTTTTTCTTTGCGTTTTTTAACAATCTGGGTAGTCTGAGGATCCGACGGCATAATGTACGCAAAATCTGAGCCGAAAAACTGTTCAGCAAACTCCGACCGACGCCTAAGCGTTCGTCGGTTGAATGAGGCACAGGCTGAACAGGCTGCTACGTTGTGGTCTGGGCCTAAACAAGGCAAACAGTAAGAGTGGAAATCTTTATGAGGTATTTGTTTCCCACAAGTTAAACAGTTATTGACTTTTTCTGACATCGGCTGAGGCAAGAAAGAGTCCCCAACGGGGTACTTAGCTTTTAGAAGTCTTCGAAGTAGTATTCGGAAGTAGTAATCTCTGGATCTGACCGACCGGCACTTGCGAACAGCTTCTGCTTCGGGCGCCACGCGGCAAGAAAGACTGGGGAAAATGGTATCGGCTGATGCCTTTATACCCGAAGACCAGCAGAGATGACGTCGGGTGAAGTGCGACATCAGCCGAAGCCGGACCCGGACTTTGGAATCCGGCCGACCGAAGGGCTGCCTGACGACAGGACAACCCAGTTGTTATGACTGCAGATGCATCCATGAAGGACATGGGGATATTCCTCATCAGTAATTTAGTTTATTTATTTATCACTGTGAAGGGAATTGATGAAAAGCCTAAAAAGTTATGTATGCCACATTTCTAGATACTGCAGAGGAGGAAGTCTTGGAGTTAGTTATTGTTTTTGTCTTTCAAACAGAGGAAAAACTCAAAATAGCAACCACAAAATAGAAATTCAGTAATTGTTAACCTAGAAAAAAATAATTTATTAGTCATTTACTCCTTGCAAGAAACCAGGGCTCAAAGAAAACTATATGCTTCTGTTACTGAGGGTAAAGTATCAAAACAAAGAGTGTGAATCTGGTTGTGTAATTCACTTAAAAAGAGACAAAAGTTAGTGGTATACAAAATTACTAACCAAGGTGCACGCTTTTGTGAAAAACATAGGATGCCACATCTTAAGCTGATGATGTATGCAGAGTAAATAAAATTATAAACAGCTAAGGAATTAAATTAGGAAATATAAATGGATAAAATAGAATCTGTGTCAAATAATTAAATGAAAAAAAAATGCAATAAAAGTAGTGGCAATAAGAAAGTGAATTTTGAGGTACACAGGTATGGCACAGTTGAAATTCAAGCTATATACAAACACACACACACTGATTTGATTTATATACAAACACACACACACTGATTTGATTTAAATGCAAACACACACACCTGGGGAAGGCTGGCACAGGTTCACTAGTTATGCCCTCGTCTGCCCAGACTATAAGGCAGTAATCACTATCAACCATCCTTACGTATCGGCTACTATATGGCCCAAACCACAGGGTGACCAATCCTACTGTGTGATGTTACTATTATACAAATGGCAAGTGTGACCAACAGTAAGGCTATTGGACTGGAGTATACAATGTCAAGTACTGTAAGAGCTTTTAATTTAAATAAACAAACCAGCCACAATTAAAAGGTTTAAATATATTTAATAATAAACAATAAAAAGAATAAGACAATATTCAATAACTCAATGAATAAAGTGACAGAGTTCAGAATCACAGGAAATATTTTATTTAAACAACATTGCAGGACAGTCTCAAATACAGAAAACATCTACTAATCTTGCTATATTCCAATCTGTCCCTAAGAGAGTTTACTTATCTCTCAGAAATGTGCCTAGAACTGGAAGTCATAAAACAAACAGTTTTACATTTGAAACCTGTCATTTATTCTGTTTCCAGACAATAGAACTTCTGGCTCAGTGTAGACATCCTGTTTTCTTGATGAGATAAACACAGTCGTAAAACAATTCACTTCTTTTCTTAGTGTTTGTAAATTAACTCTGTATGTCCCAACTTCTACCATTACAGCACACACCTGCACAGGTATACAGTTATTATACACGTGTCCGCTCTTTTCCAGCAGGGTACACAGTGTTTACATTCCTGAAGCTCAGTACAGAACATACAGTTCAACACACACTTCTGCACCAATAGTTTAATGTACACATATGTATAGTTTACTTACATTTGTAAGACAAGCATAGGAATTATATTAATAGTCAAAAATGACATAGAACTATGTACAAAATAACATCTAGCTGGGCTGGCAAGCCTCACAGCCGCTTTCCCCAAAACTTTGGGCCAAAAGGGATGATGATGCATTTGTTGGCATTCGGCTTGTGGTCATGTTTCTGGCACCAGTCATTTGTTTGGGTGAGACCCTCTTATTCAGAATTGTTTTATTAAGTCAGTGATGTGAATTCTTTACTTTATTGCAAATTTGTTGGCTTAATTTTGTGGATTGTAGTACTGTAGGGCTGCTAATGTTGACATTTTACCTACTTGGGACGGCTGGAGTGGTTTTCCCAGTGTGAATTGGTAGTACTGTAGTGAATTAATGACAGTGTCAGTGTGTGCCAGTTTTTTTCATTGCAAGTGAATGAGTTTTCTTGGGTAGCATGCAAAGTACACCGTATTTAACTTGATGGTACAGCTCTGATTACGTCATTGAAAGCTGCCATCCTTGTAGCAGTAAGAAACTGTTGATTACATGCAGCTAACCATACATGTTCATAGCTCTATCGCAGTCCATCTGAATTTCATGAATTATGAAGAACATTTCAAAATGCCCAGTATTACTGGCACAAAGTACAGACCAACAGTCACAGTAAATGTGATGTGCTTTATGCGTAATTGCTGTTTTGAAGACTAATGGCATTAGTACTACAAATGAAACAAAGTGCCTCATTGGCCCTCCTCATATGTAATCTGGACAACTGGATGGGTAACTGTAAATTCACCCAAGGGATATTTTTGTGTTATGTTGCAGATGTGAAATGATCCCTCCAACACCATTAACATATACTACATAACTACAACTATGGATAGTTTTAATTTTTATTTCCTTATTTTTTAATGTAAATTGTTAGCCATTGTTTTAAAAATTATACAACTAGGAATAAAGTAGTTAATGGTTACTCCTTTTTTACTTTTCAGCATGGCTTCTGCATCCTGTCAAAGTAAAACCAACATGAAAAGAAAAATAGCGGATGAAAGGAGTGTCTTTCAGGAAAAATGGACTGATGAGTACTTCTTTGTTGAATCTAACAATAAAGCACTTTGCTTAGTATGCAGAGAAGTGGTATCCGTTTTCAAGAACTACAATTTGAAAAGGCATTATATTCAAATGCACCCCAAATTAAGTGAATTGCAAGGAGTGTGCCGTAGACAGAAAATATCAGAATTAAAAAAAAGTCTTACATTTCAACAACAGCCGTTTCGAAAATCAGCTACTCAGCCGGATTCTTTACTGAAGGCAAGTTATGTTGTAGCAAATTTAATTGCGAAAAAATCCAAGCCATTTGCCAATGGTGAATTTGTTAAAGGATGCCTTGAAAATGTAGCAGTCATAATTTGCCATGGAAAAAAAAAATCAGAATTTTCTAAAATCAGTTCATCACACCAGACAATCGCAAGGCGTGTGGAAGATATAGCCAAATCTACTGAAAACACTTTGGAATCTCGGTGTGCAACTTTCAAGTTTTACTCCATAGCTTTGGATGACAGCACTGATGTTACAGATACGGCACAACTTGCCATATTTATTCGTGGTGTTGACAACGATTTCAGTATTACTGAAGAACTGGCCTGTCTGGTTCCACTGAAAGATACAATGAAGTCTGTTATCTGTACAAGGCAGTAAAAGAAACACTGGCAAGATTTTCCTTGGCTATCGGAAACCTGTCTGGCATAGTAACTGACGGTGCTCCAGCTATGGTTGGAAAGAAGGACTAACAACACTGATGGAAGAAGATGCAAAACAAAACAGTAATGTGCGTTTCATGAAGTACCACTGCATTATACATCAGGAAAATTTGTGTGCACAGACTTTAAAAATGGAAGATATTATGAATGTTGTTATTAAAACAATCAATTTTATAAGATCCAGAGGATTAAATCACCGCCAGTTTCAGGAGTTTCTGACTACTTTGGAATCTACCTATGGAGACATCTTGTACTTTACTGCAGTGAGGTGGTTAAGTCGTGGAAAAATGCTGAAACGCTTCTATGATTTACGAGATGAAATAAAGTCCTTTATGGAGTCAAAAGGAAAGCCTGTACCCGAATTTGAAAATGCAAACTGGATGGCTGATTTAGCCTTCTTAGTAGACATCACTGCTCATTTAAATGACCTGAACCTGCGCCTCCAAGGGGAAAACCTATTAATAAATGACATGCTTCAAACAGTGACGGCATTTGAAGTGAAACTGAAATTATGGCACTGTCAGATGAAGAACAATAGCTTCATTCACTTTGAAACGCTGTCTGAGCAAAGCCACGTAAATACTGAAAAATATGCGGCATTACTTAATAGTTTATCACAGGAGTTTGAGAGTAGATTTCAAGATTTTAGAAAACACCAACAATAGTTCAGTATATTTGCTACTCCATTCTTAGTTGACATCATGTTGCCTGCAAACCTGCAACTGGAATGCATAGAATTGCAGTCAGATATGCAACTTAAAGAAAAATTTCTGCACGCGTCTTTATTGGACTTTTATAAGTTATACCTACCCAAAGAAAAATATCCGTCACTTCACGAACATGCCCTGTTCATGACATCTCTGTTGGGGAGTATATACATTTGCAAGCAATTTTTTTCTCGTATGAAGTATACAAAAAATAAAATCAGAACAAAAATTTCAGATGAGCATCTTGAAAATACTCTTCGCATCGCCACTACCTCTATCAAAACCGATATAGACGCACTGGTATCAAAACGACAAGCTCAGTGTTCACATTAAAAAGGTTATGCTCATAATGTTGGTCTACTACACAAAAGAACAATCCTGACTTGACAGCCTGAACCTCCTGATATGGACACAAGTATAACAAGAACTAGGACCAATAAGTTTGAATTCTGCGAAGGTCTGTGCCTGGCTGCACCCTTGTGAACAGGTTTCACGAATAAACACTGCCACTACTAATAAAGTCAATTATTTGTTTAAATTTGAGAAATGTAACAAACACTGGAAGACCCCTTCCAAATTTTCAGCAAACATTTGGAAAAACCTCAAGTTGGAGATTTATAGTAATCTAAGGAAGAAATACAAAAAGGTGTTACCTGATGATGCTACGCCTCATTGAGTGGATCTGTGCAAGTCGTCAGCTGAAATGTGCACTCATGCAGATTGGAGAGGCAACTGCAAAAAAGCAGGTGTGAGATTACCTAGTGAAACTGGAATGTGTTGTTGCATATTAACATGTTCTTTGTGGCTCCATAGTAAGTGGGTGAACCAAAGTTAAACGTGTTCTACCATCTGTTAGTCAGTGAAACAAATGTAAAAATACAAATTGTTCATTTTTTAAGAAGTAAAAGTCTCATCATTCCTGCAAGCTGTGCATCACCACTGAAGAAACTTCTTTCCTCTTCAGACCAGCCTGACCAGACAGTTGTGCAAAAGCAAGAAATATTGCCAGTGCCATATTTCAGGGACAGATTCCAAAGCTAGAAATGTGCCTTTCCAAAGGGGTGCTCAGTTTGAGAATACCACTGATGAACCTTCTTTTATCTTCAGACCAGACAGCAGTGCAAAAGCAAGAAATATTGCCAGTGCCATATTTCAGGAACGGATTCCAAAGCTAAAAATGTGCCTTTCCAAAGGAGTGCTCAGTTTGAGAATACCACTGATGAATCTTCTTTCATCTTCAGACCAGCCTGACCAGATGTAGCATGTCTTGAATAATTTCAGGGACAGATACAAAAGCTAGAAACAGAAGAATACATGAGCGCTTTGGACAACATATCATATGGGCATTAAGGACATGATGGAAGACATGGACATCTTTAGGAAACCGGCAAAATCACAGGTATGATCTCATACAAATTGAAGGGTTCGTACCTGTTAATTTGTTTGTTTTACAAATAAACTTTGATGTTAAATTAAGATGTTAGATTTCACTGTTTTTTAAGTATTTGAATGAGATTGAATTTTAGGACAAATATTATGCATTTATTACATTTATTCATTGTTCAAATTCACCTACAATACAGCCAGTGGGTCGACCACCTACAATACAGCCAGTGGGTCGACTTTGGTCACCCGCGACAGCGATACAGTTAACTATATGATATATTTTACATGCGGTCCCCAGACAACTTCTGTTGACTCAATGCGGCCCCTGCAAGTGAAAAGGTTGGACACCCCTGCTGTAGATGAACATAGATTCTTGCCAGTAGCTATCGCATCAGAGATGCTGCTACAAAACAAGTAGGTATAGGAAGAGTTTGTAATGCCTAGTCACAACCTTACGGTTGCAGTCAGATACACGTTGAATTTTTAAGGTTTTTGCCCCACAAACCCTTTAGAGCTTGAGGTGCTTATTCAGTAGCATATAAGCCATGAGAAACAACCTATGAGAAGAAAGTTCAGCTGGAAGTTTAGTATTGGGGCACAGATTTTTACAGTGCTTAAAGCTCTTGGTTAGAAAAAAAGTATGACTTGCAGCTAGCCTGAGACCATTACTTCTACAGCATCCATTGTAGCTAGCCTGGGACTATTACATCTACAGCATCCATTTTTATCTGTCTTGCCTTAGGTCTGCTAGCATATATTTCAACTTGCAGACATTGAAAACAGAAGCAAAGGCCCTTGAAAAGTAGGTATATTCAGTCAAAAATCTGCACACAATTAGCATAACATTTAATACCAAACAACATACAGCTTTTCCCATTTCCAGTAGGATGTGGGCTACTACTCAAACACATTTGAAAAACAATGCACGACAAAATGATGGGAAAAATTATGCACATTTTCAAAAGACAGTGTAAACAGATTAACAGTAGAAGTACTCTGCTAGCTGTGTATTCTGAGCCTGGACTTCCAGATGTTAGTTTGTCTGGAACAATGATGAGAGGCTGACTACAATACAAGGTAATCCATAAATTGCCCACCTTTCTCTCAGTTAAAACAGTTATCCATCACTGTCCAACCTGCACTACCTAATCATGTTGTCAATCAGTTAAGTATCTTGCTACCATTCCATGTTACTCCTTTTATTCACAAAATTGCTAGGTACTATAGTAACTTCAGTCTTTCCTCCCACAGGCCAGAGGCCACAACGCATCTATTCTCAACAGCTGGTAGCTTATACACCTCCTTATGGTATTTGTCTTGACCTTCCCATTGTGGATTTAATTGGGGGCACCCCTATCCTTGGACAATCAATGATCCAGTAACAAGGGGGGCACTGGTCCACTGGCCAGGGGTTCAAAAAAGGGTTCAATTAGTTTTTCTAAACATGCTTCTCATAGGAAAGTATTTATCTATTAGCATAAATGGAAAAGTAAGATGCATTTGCACATTGTTTCATGCAATATCAAAACAAGACTGTATGCAGCACTTCTCACTCTATTAGTCTGATCACAAACTAGCTTCTACCATCCATTTTTTTGGGGCAAGTGTTCACCCGCTTGGGACCTCCCTAAAACCTAAGCTTATCATTAAAGTATCCCAGTTCTACTTTTTCTTTCCGTGCACACTGCTACCTAGGTGGCAACTAAACCCACACTATCCAGAGCACAGAACAATGCAATAATATCTTTCATCCTGCAGGGATGCGATCTACCAAGGATGGACTTGAACCACTACTCTTTTAATCTCCTCTACCATACCTTTTTGTGCAAAGTGAGACAGTCTTGCCAACACTGTCAAACCACTCCACTCTTGAAATCTGTTGAAAAGCATTGCAAAGATGCCTCTGGCCCCCAACAGCATTGTTAACTATGACTTTTTTCCAGGTTACTAGTTCTTCCCGCATTCCTTAGGTCCCGCAGTCTACACATGGCTCTTGCACAAAACTCTCTGTGCAACAGCCACCTCATCTTGGTAACATTCTCTAATCAAAAGTGGGATCAATCTAGAAGCAAGTCCCCAGGCTTAGACAATGCCAGACAAGAAGCACAATTCAGCTCGTAATGAATGCTCAAAAAACTACAGAACACAGATTCCTACAGCTATTCATTTCCCATCTCTTGGCTCATGTATTCCAGGCAGGGGCTACAGGACAAACTGAAAACACTGCAAATTACTTTCAAACTCAAGCTCATTCTACACAAGTTTCCTTTACTGACTCAGAAGGAATGTTTCAAAAAAGTAGGACAAAAACAGTGATCAAATGTAGAACAATGGGTACAAAGCTAAACTTCGCACAGCTCAAAAAGCAGTTATGTTGTGGGGGAGTCAACGTATGGCAGGCAGAGTCAATTGTATCAAATGGCTACATGGATCAAAACCCCTCACTTGGAAGGCTGGAATAAATTACCACCTGATAATTAGGCAAAGTCCACACATTCATTCAAACATTTCTACTGCTCAAAATGGATCCGTTAGTGGAGCTTTATCCACTGGTCTACTTAAATATTCCTCACAAAGGACAGCTTATCCCTTTTTAACATCTCCTTGAGACCTGAAGCTTGAAAATTTCTTCTATCTCCCCTCAGTGGATGCAATACATCATATCCCCTTACAGATTACATCATCTCTCAGAGTGTAAATATGTTTAGTACATGAGCGGACAGATGATCTGCTGTGGCGACTCCTAACCGGGAAAAGCCAAAAGAAGAAGACATTGCACTTTTATTTATTTTTTTTTTGGACTGATATGCTTTGTACTACTGCTATGAATTGAAAATAGTTTTTGTTTCCATTTTTCCTAAAAATGAATTTCTCTCCACAAATTTCAGACGGGTACAACTTCCTGTATTAGCTACATTTTTGCACAAATATCTCTTCATTCAAAATATCACATAAAACATAGAACAATATGAAATGTTCAAAGTAACTAACCCACAAGTCAATGTCTTAGACAAGTCTGTACGAGAAAACACTGGTAAAGTAGCAATCAGGTTAATACAGTAATATTCTATCTTTAATGTCAAGCTACAAAATCCAATAAACCTGTCTTCCAATTCAATTCAGCCATCTGTCGTTTTTATAGCTATTGTGTTTTTGCATCACTTTACTGCTTTTTTTTAATCCTAGTACTCTTAGTAGAATAATGTAGTCATTGCGTAGATCTCTTAGTAGAATGAAAAGTTCTGAGGATTGAGCGTGCAGACGTCACATTTAAGGCCCCAGGTTTATGGCCCTAAGTGTGACATCCCACGCACACTGCAACAGTCGAGTTGAAGCTTTTGTATATAAGCCGATGTACGAGTCGCCTGAGGGCGGGAAATCCCACACCTAGAATACTGCAACATAGGAATAGAAGGACATGTAGCCATTTATTTAACTGTGCTCTAAAAGGCATCACGATGGTTGGATTAATGGCTTTAGCTTTGGTTGTGAGACATTTCTGGGCTGCACCACAAAATATAACAAGGGCTATGCGTAAGCATTTACCTGTTAGTAGTGCTGTAATTCTGCTGAAATGAAAACACCTCTTCTGGTTGCATTGCATTTAGTACAGAGTCCAAGCAGACTGATGCTGGATCTTTGAGGAAGGCTTGCTCAGAATGAGCAACGAGTCAGCGACTGAAGACAAGAACAAGAAGAGAGGTACTCATTCATCCTGAATTTAGAGGGATAACAGAAGAGAGACAAAGCAGAAGGCAGAGAACACAGGGAGACCAGATAATCTTGAACAAAGCTTTAATGATATTCCCATTGAGCTAAAATACAAGAGCTGAAAAAAAAAAAAGATGGTTTTAATTTCAGTATTCCGATTTATCAAGGTGAAACAAACATGCTGAAGTCAAGACAGAGATAGCCACATACAGTAAAGAACGCTGGTATAACTTATCTTTTCCAGGAAAAGAAGTGTTAGACACAGACCCCAGTGCACATCTTGGTAGAACAGGAAGCAGTACCTTCTACCTCAGGACAAGCTTACCTTGAGTGGAAACTCCAGGAATGACAAATATAATGGTAAGCTGGTTACATTTTAAAAAGGTGCAATGGGAAGATAACACTGAGTACAGTGAGGAAAATGCAGCTAGAGTTGTAAGGGAAGAAAACAAACAGACATTCCTACCTCTTACCAATACTCTGGTTTACAAAATAACTTGCTTCAGAGAATAAGGAGACTGTAGTAATACTTCAACTGTTGGTGCCCAAGCCTTTCAGAAGTTTTTTGATGCAATTTAACAGCCAAAATATGGGGATACCCAAAAATGGGTAAAAGAAAGCAAGATCTTGGCAAGGCTTTGCTGACCATAAGTAATAAAAGAGGTAGAAAACTTATTTGATGTGTGTGTGTTGCAAAAGCTGAATGAAAGCTCAATTCCAAGGCCAACTGTAAAGTTAACATTTAAACTAATTGCTATACCACTGATGAAATCTAGCAAAAGGCTTCAATACATCGAAGTTATCTTACTACACAAGGATAAAGCTAAGTCTGTACCTTGGGAAGAACTCATTTTCAAAGTAGGGATACTTGAGGAAACACACTAGCCAGGAATCTTGTATCCAGACAAATGCGCCAATTGTACTAATGATTGAAGGTCAAACAATTTAAAACCTTGGTGTGCCATCCCCAGGGATGGATGGAAGGATGGTTTAGTGCAGATTTTAACTGAACACTGAAGCCCATGCTGAAAAAAGTTACTGAAGATGGTAAAAATAATGACCAGTTAAAACCATATCTCCTGTCTGCGATTACAGAAGTGCTGCAAGCTTCGACAGGGGTCAGTTCATACAAATTTTATTGCAGGCACCTCAAGGACTGTAACATATTACCAGAGATACTTATGAAAACAACCACATTTAAAAGTGATACATAACACAATATCAGCACAGAGAGACAGGCTGAAATTGGTGATGCCCACAATCTAGGAACACTTGGCAAGGGCTCAAGCTATACAATAGATTTATAATAGAGAAGCATATTTGTGTGTGTAAGCTTACTGCAACAGTAGATGTTTGAATGATCACTGCTACAGTAGCCTTAGCTACACAAGTTATATCTTGCCAAGGATACAACAGCCAAACTTCCAAAGCTTTAGGGCACCTTCCATGTATTCAAACCATTAGGCAGCTAGAAATTCAGTGCTAAGCTTTGTTTTGCAGAGTAGAAAACTCAAGCTTTGGTTAATCACACAGAGTCCACGTGAAATAACAGAAAAATTAAATGAGGTAAACTACAGAGTTTGCAGAATGGCAAGGGAAAACTTTTTAAACAATGAAAGGAAGGAAGTAAAAACCTATGTAGATTACCAGCACAGACTAGTAATTCTAGTGAAGAAAAACAGACTTCTCAGACTGCAGTTCAGTAGATGAATCACTATCCAAGCCACAGAAACAACAAAGTTTCCGTTAAGGAGTAAGGGGATGTTTTTAAGAGGTGCCTGGCGAAACAAACCTAGTTCAACACCATGTTCAGAACATTCCAAGAAAAACAGGCTAAAACATTACAGAATGCCAGACTTGCAACAAATATGATATAGAAAATAGTAAAGGAATGGTTTAAAGTAAAGATAACAAGAAGCCAGTATAACCCCTTGATGTTACATTTCCAAAACCCAATTAAACATATCAAGTTTGTACTGATTTTAAGAGGGACTACAACATTTCAGATTTAGGCAGTTGCCTAATAAGAACTGCATTAAACGGACTACGAACAATTTACAGTATGGCACTGCTCTGGCTCAACCTATCATTATCCCACTATCTCGGGAACAGAGGCCAGCCAATGAGCATAAGACTTGCTGGTTCAAGCTGGGAGGGGAGAGGTTCAATTGTAGCATACTTAACAAGTTAGTGTTTAAAATAAATGTCGGCGTGGTAAATAGTTCTATACTGTGTGTAAACAAAACTGTTATCGTAAAAAAGAAGTTATGTACTCACCATAACGTTCCAAATTTGTTGTCCATCTCGCCATTCATTCTTACTTGGATGGGTTCGGATACACAGCTGGAAGACTCAAACTTGGCTCGTAGCAAGGTAAGTATCCCATGACGCAGTGGTGCAACTCTCCACATCTTGTTTGCTGCTAACATACTAATAAGTAATATCATATACACACACACATATATATATATATATATATATATATATACACACACATACATACATACACACACACACACACACACACACACACACACGGGAGTGCTACAGAATCCTGAAAGCCCAAAATCCTGAGACCAAAATCCTGAAAGTTTAAAATCCTGACAACTCAAAACCCTGAAAACACACAGGATACTTATTCCAGCACAAGTACACACAGAAACAAATAAAACACAAACTATATTACTGTTTTACAAGTATAAGCAGGAGGGCAAGCCCCCCTGCACCCCCATGTGGGGGGCTGCGCCCACCACACCCCCCCTGCGACTTAAATATATCAATTCCAAGATTGTACTTAGTGTAGTGAAGTGCATATAGTTGAAGGGTAATATGTTTCTGTATGTACTTGTAGTGGAATATAGTAAGTGTTGGTATACTGTGTGTTTTCAGGATTTTGAACTTTCAGGATTCTGTAGAGCTCCTATATAAATATTAATATATATATATATATATATATATATATATATATATATATATATATATATATATATATATATATATATATATATATAGGTATGACCTCATGTCAAGGAGAAATAAACAGAGTGGAAATATCATCACCAGGTCCTGTAGGAGTACTTGGATGGGGGAAGGGTCATAAGAATGAATGGTAAGATGGACAACAAACATGGAACGTTATGGTGAATACATAACTTTGTTATGTTGTCCTATCTCGCCTTCATTCTTACTTTGATTGGACGGCATCCCTAGCACCTTTTTCCCGGGTGGCTCATGAGAGTACATCTTTGAGCACAGTGGAACCAAAGGAGGCCCTGTCTCTGGAGGCCAAATCCTCTTTTTAATGAGTGATGAACGTACGAGGATTGGCCCATGTAGCTGCAGCACAAACACTGTCCATGGACATTCTGGCCTGAAAGGCAGAGGATGTAGCTAATACTCTGACTGAGTGACCTCGAATTCTGAATGGTAACTTTCTATTATTGGAGGTTTAGATAAAAGGTGACACAACTTGAGAGCCAATTTGAAAAGGCGACTTCTTTTTTGCAACAGGGGAGGAGACGAATAATTGATCAGATTTCCTGAAATCTTTAGTTCTATGCAAAAAGAATCTGAGCTGTCTATGCATGTCCAATTGGTGGAGTTTACACTCTGCCTTGTTGCTGTGGTTGGGGAAAAACACTGGGACCTCAATGGATTGATTGACATTAGACTGAGAGCAAACCTTAGGTATAAAGGATGGATTAGTTCATAACGATATCCTATCATTATGAAAGATCAGACATGGAGGTCTGATTGATAGTGCTTGGAACTTGGACTCTTCTGGCAGATGTTACAGCTACTAGAAAGATGGTCTTCCAGGAAAGAAATATGAGGTCACAAGATGAAGAAGGCTCGAACGGTGGCAATGTTAATTGAGATGGGACAAAATTTAAATCCCAAGGAGAAAGTGGTTCTTTAAAAGGTCGTCTCAATAAGGGAGTGCCTTTTAAAAATGCTTTACACAACCAGTGTGACATCAAGTTAGGAGAATGGTCACCAATGTGGAAATTCGAAATTGCAGCCAGCTGAACTGTAATAGTTGCTGCAGACGAGCTTTCCTGGAAGAGTTCAGTCAGAAATTATAAAAAATGGACTGAATAGGCACAGAAAAAGGGCCAAGGTTTCTATTTTGGGCCCAGTGAGAAACTCTTTTCCACTTGCTAGTAAATAGTTTTCTAGCAGAAACTTTATGAGGGGACATTGACTTCTGGAGTGAAGGTTTGAGTCCTGACTAAACTGGGAAGTGGAGGAGCCATGCTGTCAAGTTGAGGGTGTGGAGAGAAGGATGAAGTGCTCCTGACATACGTGTCAGAAGGTCTGGAACTTGGTCCAGAACCCACGGCTTCTCCTGAAGATGAGGCCAGAAGAAGGGAAACAAATCTGCCAAGGCCAATATGGGGCAATGAGAATCATCCTGCTTCCCAAGGATGTTGCTTTCTGTATGACTTTGGGTGTGAGGGGAAATGGGGGAAAAGCATAAAGAAGTCCCGAGGGCCAATCATGTACAAGTGCATCTCTCGGTGTCTCCCCCAGAGGGGGAATTAGGGTGAAGTAGCTGCTGCACTCGGCAATCATGGGAGTACCAAAAAGATCGCAGCAAGGTTGACCCCATTTCTGGAAAATCTCTTCCATTATGTTCTGGTTCAGAGATCACTCGTTAGGCATTACTATTGCCCTGCTGAGATTGCCCGCTATCACGTTGGATTTCCCCGTGATGTGCGTTGCTACTAGAAAGTGCTGGGAAGAAATTGCTCATTAGCAAACTCTCAGAGCCTCGTGACAAAGTGGGTATGATCTGGTTCCTCCTTGTTTATGTACCAAACCACCAACATATTGTCTGTATTGCAATCGTCCCTAGTGGAAGAGAGTCATGGAGTGCTTGCAACACCAGAAGCACTGGTCTCATCTCTAGAACACTGATATGCAAGTGGGCTCATGGTCTTGCCATATATCTTGGACTGTCCTTCCCAAATAATGCCCCCCCCCTCCCCGAGAAGCGTCTGTGGTCACTGTAGCAACAGGTTGTTGTGGAATAAAGGGTCTCCCCATAGTCACATGGTTGGACTGAATTCACCACCATAAGTCCTTTATGCAGGACTCCGTTATTCTGATCAGGTGGGATATGGGAAGTTTTTGAAGCATCCATTGGGAGAATAGGAGCAATTGAAGGATTCTCATATACATCCTGGTGAGAGGAACTAGTGTTAAGGTTGAAGCCATTTTCCTTAGAAGTTTCAGAACTACCTTTGCCTTTACCTTGTCCTTTGGAAGAAGGTAAAGTATTTGCTGTCTGAGGGCTGAAATTCTTGTCAGCTGGAAGATATGCCATGTTGGAAACAGTGTCTAGGCTTGTGCATATGAAGGTAATACGTTGATAGGGCAACAAGGCATGTTTTTGTAAATTGACTGTTATGCCTAACTGAGCACAGATTTCCAATGTCACATCCCTGGCCTGTTGGAGTAGATGCTTGGTGGTGGCAGTTAGGAGCCAGTCATCCAGATACAGAAACACCTGGAATCCAAGACGTCTTAAGTGAGCTGTTACTACTTCCATGCATTTGGTGAACACTCTGGGGGCTGTAGTGAGACCAAAGGGTAGAGCTCAAAACTGATAAAGACTGGCTCCCAGCTGGTAATGCAAGTGACTCCTTGATGCTCTGTCCATTTTTATGTGGTAGTACATACCTTGGAGGTCTATTGAGCACATTCCAATAGTCTTCCCCTAAGAAGGGAAATATTGGCTGCAGTGTCACCATTCGGAACTGACTGACAGATTCGTTTAACTTGCTGAGATCCAATATGGGTCTCCAGTCCTTTTTGGCACCAAAAAGAATCTCGAGTAAGTTCCAAATCTCATTTGGTCTGTGGGCACTTCTTGGATGACTCTTGTCCAGCAACTTTTGGATTTCTATAGTTGCTTGCTCCCTTAGATTGGGTGGAACATCTGGGACTGTTCTGATTTGTGGGACAGGATGGCAAAAGGGAATGGAATATCCTCTGGATATTATCCTTTGTACCCACTTGTCATTTGTGATACTTTGCCAGGCTTCTGGGTACAAAGACAAACGTCTCCTGACTGCCTCCAGAGTAGAGCAGGTGGGCCTGCTTTCAGGAGCGCCGATAGGAAGTCTGCAAAAGTATTCATGGTCACCCTGGTTTTGTGGACCCCCTCTGCCTCTGGGACGATGTCTACCATTGTTGCCTCTCCCTCTGCCACTGGGGAAGGATTCACCTTGTGCATCTTGGAAAGCTCCCCAAGCTCTTCTGAACCACAGTTTTCCATTCTTCTGACCTTTAGGGTAAGGTCTTGAAGGTATTGAAAACTGTACTCCAACGACAGAGAGAATTTTCCCTTCCTGCTCGTATCTGGTGAGTGTCTTTTACTTTGGATCCAAAAAGTGAGGAACCATCAAAAGGGGCGTTAATAAAGGTAGAATTAAAAGGTTCCGCAAAATTACACAAGTGCATCCAGAAGTGTCTCCTCAAGGAAAAACTCTTGAATATGCTGCCAGACTTGCTCCATCTGCTGCATAAGATATCAGTCTCATGGAGGAGTTGACAATAGAATTTAATGGTCTACAACTGGGAGGAGACTTTCTCAGTCATCCCAGCAGCTAATGAACATTGTAGGAGTACCTCCTAGCTCTTTCAGATCATCTCTTTGTAGCCTTGTAAAGTGTATGAGCACAAGACTTAATAATATAATTCAATAACTGCATTAAAATACAGTATAAATTAGTTGTTAATTTGTTTGTTTGTTGTCTGAAGAAGGGGAGGCACTGACCTCGCCGAAAGCGCTAATAAAACTGGATTTTTAATTTTTGTCCGGATTAATTTCAGTGTATTGCTCGCTGGTTTGAGTTTAAGGGCTGACAAAAACTTGTTTGTCCTCCGAGGAACTGGTTCCATAGTGTCAGGTGACTCCCATGCCTTTCGACTGACTAAGTCCATTAGGTCATCAAAATCTGGAGACACCCAGGAGGCTGAAGTTGGAGATCCAAAGGCCTTCAGGTACACCGACTTCTCATCACAAGGGTTGATGGTTTTTCAGTTGCCTCTCTGATTTAGGATCTCCAGGATATCTGCAAATAAGATCTTCAGAGAACAACCGTGGGGACCCTTCTGACTCCTCGAGGTCAGTGTCTGAGGTGAAGGACTCATCAGGGGAGTCTATATGCTTCCTCTTGCATGTCCTCTTTCAAGGGGGCTCATCAGAAGGGTATTCTGGGGAGGCCTCGGAAAAGAGGGGTTCACCCAATGGGGGTTCCTGAGGCTCTGAATCTCTGCTGTCCTGTGGATGGGGTGGTGCAGAGACAGTAGCCGGTGCCTTGAGGGAGACTAATACCAGTATCCCTATGTAGAGCTGTAAAAGGGGACAGCACACTCAGCAGCTCGAAAGCAGAGCTCACTGATTCCGAAGAGACGGAGGACACCTCTGGCCCGAGAGAGACTGGCTCTGACATTTATGTAAGAGCCGAGCTCATCTGAGCGGACGCTGGGGTAGGCTCGGAACTGAAGAAGTTTGTGTCAGAGCATCCTTCTGGGGGCCGACCGGAGAACCTTGGCTCCCAGACACCCCAAACGGCACCGAGAGTGTCAGAGCAGATATCGGTTCCATAATCTCTGAAGGGGGTCCTGGAACCGATGGTTCTACAGTAAGTGGTACCAGACACTCCGGCTCTGAAGATCCAGCTTAGCACGGAGGCGGAACAACAGTGGATGTAACAGTCTTGGAAGACTCCGAGACCTGTTGGGTCAGAGCAGAGAACAATTTAGCTAGCGCCAGTGACTTCAAGATTCTGTGCACCACCCGCTCCACGTCATCATCAGATAGGCTTCCTAGTGGACCAGGAGGATAGAGATGGTGAAAGAGATCTCACCAAAATGGGAGATCTCAAGGTAGGTGAGACCGGTGGAATATTAATGGACCGGCTCAAAGACACGGTATCTTTCGGCTCCAATGACCCTGGGGCCAAAGAACCAGGTTTGTCAATAAAGACTACCTCCGTCAGTTCCAAGGCCTGTGGAGCTGGGGAGGTAGATGGCTTAGAAATTTTAAACAATTTTTCAGGGGGCTCGGACTAAGCCAAAGAGAGAGCAGATGGCCTTTTAGATGGTTTCTCCCTCTTGGAAGAAGAAGAGGACGAAGAAGAATTAGCACTCTGTACAGCTTCCTCAAAGGTTAGTTTTTAAGAGCCCCTTGACAATCAATTTGTTTTTCCTCTTCTGTAACACACATGCACTACAAGAGTGGCAGAAAGTGCAATTCTCCTGTAGATGGATAGCTCCTAAACAATATACAAAAATGACATGTCCATCTGTAATAGACATTTTCTGGGTAAATTTCTGACATTTTTTAAAGCCTGAAGGCTTATGCTCTTTCTCCCTCGTGTCTTTAGACATGTTTGGAGGAAAAGAAGGTCCTAAAAGGATTACAAACCCCAAATAAACTCAGTCCACTATAAAACGCACACTAACTTAAATACTGCACATCTAAGAAATATAATTAGAAAAACTAGCTCTGCTCTGACTAAAAATGAGCACTAGGCCCTCTAATTGAAACGGACCTAGACAGGTAAAGTGGAAGATAGAATACACTAACACTAATAGCCCTCTAACTAAAACGGGCAATTTGCGCTCTAATTTAAACAAGCTAAATAACTAACTAGCTAACTAAGAGTGTAGAAAAAAATCAACACACAACACTACAGGTATTTTAAACAAAGCACCACTACAGTAATTAACTACGGGATACAAGTGCAGGCCTGCGGAAAAAAAAACGACGGCCAAACAACTGCACACAACTGCAGAAAATGGAGATAAACTAAGCTACACACAATACACTAATGAATGAAGAAATTCTAAATAGTTTAAGCTAATAAAATGTAAAAGACAAAAAAGTTAGCCATGGCCAAGAACAGGACATCCAACCTCGTAAAGCGGCAAACAAGATCTGGAGAGTTGCACCACTGCATCATGGGATACCTACCTTGCCACGAGCTTAGTTTGAGACTTCCAGCTGTGTTTTCGGCCAAGTCAGAGCCGAGGATCAGCTCTGAACCCATCCAAGTAAGAATGAAAGCGAGACAGGACAACATAACACCAACCGTTTCATTTACAGCATACAAAGGAAAATAAAGTAACTATATCACTTTAAAAAGAGAATGTGCCTTAAAACTATAGTTGTGTAAGAAATTACCATAGCAGTAGATGTCCTATTCATCACTGCTACAGTATTCATAATGAATGTTTTATCACTGCTGACATCCGGCCAGGGTATCAAAGCTTTACCATCCCAGATCAGACGTCTGATATGACCTCCACTCTTAAGCGTAGATATATAGGTGGATATACAAGCAAAATTCCTCAGAATATCTCCAAACCAGTGGCCTAAAGATCTCAAAGTGAGAAATTAGTCAGCTGGGGAGAGAGGGCAAAGCATGAAACAGTAAGGAGGCCCCTTTTGTTCCAAGATGCTGTCCACAGTATAGAAACACAGGGTGGAGAAATGGAGAGTGGCAGTGAGATTATGGAAAAGAAATGTAGATGGAAAGGAGGGTGAGAAGAAATACTGCAACAGTAATTAGTAGGACACCTACTGTTATGGTAAGTTCTGGCACAACTGTACTATGTCCTGACTGAAATTACTGTTGCAATATTCATAATGAATGGTCGATTCCCAGAGGTGAAGGAGGTGCAAGGGTGGCTGGTTAATGAGTTGAAGAACTGTCCAAGAGGCACAAAAGGACTGAACTAGCAAAGGGAGGCCTTGAAAAGACAGTACTCCTGTAACCTTTAGTGAAGGTGTGTACAAAATGACCAGATGGCAGTGTCTAGTACAGCCCTGGCATCCACCTCTCTGTATTAAGCCCCAGATGATGCTATGGCCCTGGTAGAATGAGCTCAAGGGTAGGAGGACAAGGACTTACCATCATGTAGAGAACAACAACAAGAGCAGCCTACCTTGGTGATCCAGCTTGCAGTTGTTTAGATACTAGTTGGCCCAATTTTGCAATCCAGCTTGCAGTTGTTTAGCTACTAGTTGGCCCAATTTTGCAATCCAGCTTGCAGTTGTTTAGCTACTAGTTGGCCGAATTCTGCATGCATAAAAAAAAAACAGCAGTTGGTCAGACTTTGTAATGGATTTGGTTTAGTCCAAATACTATCTTAACTGTCTGTGAATGTCTGGAGTGTATAGCAACATTCCCCATATTGGCTGGGAAAGATGGTAGGGAGATTTATAGCCTGTTTAAGGGACAGTTTCTTCACACAAGAATGAAGGGTTAGCACTCAAGGTCACCCTGCCCTTGTGAAAATAAGAAAGAGGGTCATGAGAGCCTGAAGCTCCGAGACACTCTCAGCTGAAATAAGAGCCAGAAGTGGAATACTTTTCAAGGTAGAGAATTTGAGTTTGCCAAGTCTGCTGGTTCAAAAGGAGACAAAGTAAATTTTTCTAGCACAAAGTTGAGATCCCAAGGAGGGATAGTGGGCTTCCTTGGTGGTCTAAGATGCAGCACCCCTTTAAGGAATAACTTCTCCTCGGGTCTAGACACGAGGAGAACTGAAGTGCAAACATGCAGAGATGGCTGACCCGTGGTCTTTGATGAAAAGAGTAGGCCAGACCTGTATGCATGAGCTCACACAGATATTTTAGTATGAAAGATACAGTACAGTTGTGTACACTTACTATAAATGTAGATGTTCAAGTGTATTCACTGTTGCAGTCATTACATTTGGGTAATCTGCTGGCAGGTTGCCCTCAGTCGGCCTGAATTCCAAAGTCTTGGGTCCTGCATCAGTTGCTGTCTTCTCTTACATGACATCAGGTCGTCAGGGGTATAAAACATGCAGCCGACGCCATTTTCTTTAGTATTTCTTGCCCCCAATATCAGGTGCCCCCAAAGAGGTAGCAATATTTATTTATTTATATTTACATATATATATATATATATATTTACATATATATATATATATATATATATATATATATATATATAAATATAAAAACACATGCATCAATATAAACTTTACCTTCATCTACAAGCAAATACACCACATAGGTTGTAGAAGATAGTGAAGGAAAGATAAACTTCAGAATGACAGGGGGATGGCGGGAGGGTAAACTGGACTGCAACAGTAAATACACTCTAACATCTACATTTATGGTAAGTGTACACAACTGTACTATGTTCTTAGTGTTTCACTGTTGCAGTCATTACATTTGGGTAGAATCCCAAAGCTATGGTTGGGGAGGCTGGAGCTAAACAGCATTAGGTGCAGCTATAAGGCCCTGCAGCACTGCAGTGGCAAAGCCTGCCCTGGACTTAGAGTAGACAGGCAAATGGTAATGCTTTGTGAAGGTGTGAATAGAACATCAAGTAGCAGCCTCTAGAATGTCTTTGGTTGGTACTCCTCTAAGAAAGGCTGCTGAAGTAGCTGCAGCTCTGGTGGAATGAGACCTAATGCCCTTGGGCACAGGTTTACCATGGTGGAAGTAGCAGAAACGGATGCAGTGGCTTAACCACTTTGAAATTGTCTGCTTTGAAATAGCCTTTCCTTCTGATCCTGCAGCATATGACACTAGTAATTGCTCAGTTTTTCTTAGAGCTTTAGTCCTGCTCAAGTAAAATCTTAGCCGCCTGTGAACGTCCAAGAAATGCAGAATTCTCTCCCCTTTGTTCTGTGGATTTGGATAAAAAGTTGGCAGATGAATTGTTTGGTTAAGAGCCACACTGGAAACCACCTTAGGCATAAAAGTAGGATTTGTCCTCAGAGACACCCTGTCCGGGTAAAATACGATAAAAGGCTCTACAGCCATGAGGGCCTGTAGCTCTGAAACCCTTCTTGCTGAAGTAATTGCTAGTAGCAGAGCTGTCTTCCATGATAAGAACTTTATATCAGCGGTAGCAGCTGGTTCAAATGGAGGCAGGGTGAGTTTTTCCAACATATAATTGAGGTCCCATGCAGGTAACGATCTTCTAGGGGGCCTTGAATTTTTGGCTCCTCTAAGATACTGCTTTAGTAAAGGATAAGAAAAGATTGGTGGCTCTGTGTTGTAATGAGCCAAAATGGCAGAGGTATGGATTTTGATTGAGGAGAAAGATAGGCCTTTGTCAAGCATCTCAGTTAAGTATTGTAATATCGGAGGAATATTTGGTTTTGCTGTATCAGTTCCTTGTGCTCGATTCCAAGCACAGAATCTCTTCCATTTGTAAGCATAAGATTTTCTAGTACTAGGCCTTCTGGCTTCCAAAATGACATCCATCACAGCTTTACTGAGAGGTGTTGTTTGTATGATTACATGATTAACCATGCTGCCAGGTTTAGAGTCGGTAGTTGATTGTGCAGGATCCGATTGTTTTGCTGAGACAGTAGCTGTGGTGTTTGAGGCAAGGTCCAAGCTGGGTATTGAAACAAGTTCCTTAGGATTGGGTACCAGTACTGGCGGGGCCAGTCCGGGGCAATTAATATCATCTTTGGCTTCTCTTGTCTAACTTTTAGGAGGACCTTGGGTAGAAGAGGCAGAGGAGGAAAGGCATAAACTGATAGGTTTTTCCAACTGAAGGATAGGGCGTCCACTTTCCATGCTTGTCTGTGATAAGTCCTTGTGCAGAATCTTTTCAATTGATAATTATGAGGGGAGGCAAATAGACCTATGTCTGGGCTCCCCCATTTCTCTGTTATCATGCTGAAGACTTGTGGATTTAGTTTCCACTCACGAAGATCCATACGTTTTCTGCTTAAATCGTCTGCCAGAGTGTTTTGTTTTCCTGGCAGGAATTCAGCTTGAAGATGTATTTGGTAGTTCAAAGCTGTGTCCCACAGTGCCATGGCTAATTGGTAAAGGGGGTATGAATGTGTGCCCTCTTGCTTGTTTATATACCACATGACTGTGGTGTTGTCCGTCTTTATCAGTAGTTGTCCTGGATGAAGTAAGTCCTTGAAGGCTGTTAGGGCTTTTTGAACAGCTGGCATCTCTTTCTGGTTGATATGTAGATGCATTTGTTTTGTTGCCCATATGCCCTGAATGCATCTTCCTGCCATGTGGGCCCCCCAGGCATAATCTGATGTGTCTGTTAAGGTTTGGCTGGCAGGGGGTAGAGTGAAGGGCCGTCCCATGTTTTGGTGACAGGCCTTTGCCCACCATAGAAACACCTGTTGCAGGCAGGGAATGAGAGGAGTCATTGTTTCCAGACTGTGTGAATGTTGACTCCAAATACTTTTTAGGTACCACTGAAGTTTCCTCATATGCAGTCTTGCATATGGAATTAGTAGGATGCAGGATGCCATGAAGCCCAGAGCCTGCAGAATTTGTCTTGCAGAAGACTGGGTTTTTGTTGCCAAATCAGTTTGAAGTGAGTAGTCAGTTGCCTTCGTCTGGCGTAAGGTAAGCCATCTGGGCAGTTGTATTCAAGCTTGCACCCAGGAATGTTATCTTTTGAGAGGGTACCAGTTGTGATTTATTTTCGTTTATTGTGTACCCTAGGCATGTTAGAAGCCTTTTCACAAACGCCAGGTGTCGAAGAAGAGAGAGTGTCCTTGTTCTCTGCTTGAATGAGACAGTCATCCAAGTAAGGATATATTTGTATACTTCTTTGTCTGCAAAATGCAATTACTGGTGCCAGGCACTTTGTAAAGACCCTGGGCACAGTAGATACGCCAAAGAGCAGTGCAGAGAATTGGTAATGCATTAAGCCAGCCTTGAATCTGTGGCATCTTCTGCACGACTGTCTTACTGGGACATGCAGGTATGCTTCTTTTAGGTCTAATGTCACCAGCCAAGCATTCTTGCCCAGCATGGGCAGAAGCTGCTGCAAAATCAGCATTTTGAATTTTGCAATGTCCAGGTATGTGTTAAAAATTGATAAATCCAGTATTGGCTGCCAGGCCTTGTCCTTTCTGGGTACCAAGAACAGTCTTGAGTAAAAAAAACCTTGTCCTTTTTCCTGTTCTGGTACTAGTTGAATGGCCCCCATATCCATGAGGGACATAACCTGTTTCTGTGCCTCTGCCCATTGATTTTTGGGCAGATCTAGCCAACCGTTTGCCATTGGCAGAGTGTGGAAATGGAATCTGTATCGTTGTGATACTATGTTTAGTACCCACTTGTCCTGGATTTTAACTGCCAATTTTGAGCAAAAAGTGCTAATTTTCCCCCTAAGGGTGCTGTCAAAAGATAAGTGCTTGGTGTAGGAAGAGGAAAGTCATTGGGACTGTTTTCTGTAGGTTTGCGCTTTATCTCCCCCTGATTTGGAGGTAGATGTGCCCCATTGCTTTGACATGTATGAATCTTGCGCCTGGTATCTGGAACCCTTTGGGCATCTGGATTTGCCTCTTTGAGCTCTGTCTGACACAGGAAAGGACCAATTTTTTGTAGGCCAGTGTCTACTGAATCTTGGTGGCTGCACTTGTAAGAAGTCTTAGCTTTGTCTTCCATTTTCTTTAAAACCTCTTCTGCCTTAATACCAGAGAATCATGCTGTAAAGGTGCATCTAGCAATTTAGCTTTAACACGATCTGGCAAATTTTGTTCCTTTAACCAGGCATGCCTCCTGATCACAGATCCAGTAACTGGGGCCCTGCAGGAGGCCTCTAAGGAATCAAAACCACATTGCAAAGTATGCTTTCCAACTTGTTCAGCTGCATGCAATAATTCCTGCAATTCTTTATTTTCTGCACATTCTGAAATCAACATAATGTTCTGTTTCAGCAATCCCATAACATGTTGTTGGTACTTAAGCACATGAAATTGACAGTTTAAGGCCCTGACTACCAAGGTTGCAGATGTATAAACCTTTTTCCACCATCTGTCTAGTGCCCTTGAATCTCTGTCAGAGGGGGTAGGGTTTTTTGCTGTTGAGGCCTTAACTCCCTTTGGACCCTGTGAAATCATTTCAGGATAAGCAGCAGGGTTTCTAAATAAAAATTTGTGAGTCAGGGACCCTGTAATATCTGTCAGACTTACTGGGAGCTGGAGGTAAGGAGTCAGGGGTCAAGCTTGACTTCGAAAACACATCATCCACAATGTCTAAAACAGGGGGAATGGCTGAAGGCTTGTGCTGAGGTGAAGTACTCATCAGGGGAGTCTATATGCTTCCTCTTGCATGTCCTTGGATCTCGACTGCCTTTCTCTGTCCTTTTCTTTGCGTTTTTTATGTACTCCGGTAGTCTGATTGCTATCCGACGACATTTCTGGGTAGTTAAATCTGTTTCCAAAATACTTTGATGCAAAAATATACCAACTGTTAATAAGTGCGTTGGTTAAATCTAGAACAAAACCGACAGCCAGACACGTTGTGATCAGGGCCTAGGCAAGGAATACAGTATAAATGGAAATCCTTATGAGGTATTTGCTTCCCACAAGTAATACAATTATTAACTTTTTCTATCAGTAAAAAGCAAGAAAAAAGTTTCCCCAATGGGTTACTTAGCTTTAATGAAGACTTTGGTTCTGAAACTCAAACTCGAATATTTCATTAGTCGGCCGACCGGCACTTGCGAAATGCTTCTGCTTCGTGCACTGCACAGCAAGAAAGACTAAAGAAAATGGCGTCGGCTGCATGTTTTATACCCCTGACGACCTGATGCAATGGAAGTGAAGACAGCAACCGACACAGGACCCAAGACTTTGGAATTCAGGCCAACTGAGGGCAACCTACCAGCAGATTACCCAAATGTGATGACTGCAACAGTGAAACATGAAGAACATCTGTGATTGTTGGGGTCCTGTCCATTCCTGTGGCAGCAAAAAGAAAAGCTCTTCAACTTGGCTACGTTGGATTTGAGTGCTGGGTCTCCTGACTTCTTGGAGTATCCTAATTATGTCCTCTGAAAAGTGGGGCCTATAAGAAATTACAAACCTATTATTCACAGTGTTAAGTTCAGGGATGGTAGCTTGGACTGTAGTAGTGACCCCTTCTGCTGTGTGATGAGATCTGCTTGTAGTGGCAGTTTATAGTAGCTACCTTAAGTTAGGTGAAAAGGAAAGTAAACCAATGCTGTCTTGTCAAAACAGGACCAGCAGCAACAGTATTGGCTTTTCTTTTTTGGGCCTTTACAAGAACCGTTAGAATGAGAGATGGAGTTGAAAGAGGAGCTTACCAAATTAATTGAGCTTTTTACTCAGAAGGAAAAAAACTGTTCATGCCTAGCTGCTGGACAGTCTTATGGGTGCACAGTCCCATTTACATCCTAATAGCCATGGTTCTACGAGCAGTCAGGCATGTTCCATTTTAAATCACCCTCCTGGTGATTTCAGAGGAAACGACAACGCTACTGGCTGTGCAGGTCACATGGGAGTCTATCCAGGATTGCAACAGGAAGGGACTGTGGCTCCTGAGGTATGGAGCCACCATTTGGTGAATTCTTCTACTTCTCCCCCCCAGGACATTCGTTTAAATCAACAAGGAGTACTTAATGGCACTAAGTCAGCTGGCGGCAGTTGTCCATTGAAAGGTACTGTTCATTACAACCAAATGTTTTAGTAATACTGTTAATGGTGGTTCTGGCACCTCACAAAGGCGGGGAGACGAGGTACCAGATCCTGGGGATGTTAATGCAAAATTTCCCACCATACTGAGTAAACAGTTCAACTTTTCAGGGGATGGTGCAGTTCCAATAGAACGTATTGGTGAAAGTGAAGAGATTGAAGCATGCTCCCTGAAGGACTTGATTTATCGGCTTGAAAAGAGACGGTTTAAACTCAAAACTTTACAGATGGACATTGCATATTTGAATCAATGTATTAGTTTAAAAATTATACCACAAGGGTTAAGACTGTATAAATTCCTCTTTGGTACAACATACAATGAAGAAATTGTTGATGATTTTTTGCAGTTTTTTGCTGAAATAGGGTTGAATTTGCTTAGAAAAACAGTGTTCTACTATGAAAAGCAAAAAGATGAGATAGTAAAAAAAAAAAAAGAGGTAGATGTTTGGGATAAAATCAAAACAGATCCGTTGTTTTTTTCAGTACAATGAAATGCATTTCAAAGTGCTTGATAAGGTGGAAAGGAGATGTTATAATATTTTTCAAAAGAAAAAAACGCAAGCTGGATAGGGACCAGAAAAGTTATTTAAACAAACAGGTCTATCCTATTAAACATTTAATTAACAACAAATGTTATGTTCCTTATGGGGAAGAAGTTAGAAATTCTAATAGTTATAGTGAAGTGGTTAGAAGAGATGAGACTTGGAACCTGGATGGAGAAATGGGGGAGAGGGAACAGGATTTTCCAGTAGTCAGACGCTCTGAGAAACTAGCACAGCATTACACAGAGAAGGGGGGAATACAGCAAGAGTTATTACCCACCGAGGAGGAATGCATACCCCAATGGGAACAGATACAGGAATTAGCATACACAAGACAGGACATTGTGAAAACAAAGGATGGGTTCACTATATATAATTTCACAGATAATCATCAGTAATATTTCTATTTCCAGTTATTTTCCAAGGGAATTAAGTTTATTCCCTCTTCCAAGGGTGAATTAGTGGAAAATATTCTTGCATTGAAGATGTATACCCAGAAATTAAATTTTGAAATCATGTTGGGCAATAAGGAAAACGAAAATATAGGGAGTTCTAATAAACCTATTTCTTTACCTAAAAAAGAAGTACCTATAATCCACCCTGCACCCCTTAGTAGAAACATATGAAAAGCTTGTTCTGGAAGATATTTATAGCATGGCTCAGGGTTACAAACAGGAGACAGGGTAACTTAACAGAGGGAGAATACAACCTCTTGTTGGATTTCAGGAAAGAAACAGATTTGTGTCATGGTTTCAGACAAAGGGGGAGGGGTAGTGCTATACAAAAGTTTAGATTATTTGAATGAGATGCAGAATTTACTTTTTGATGAGACTACCTATTTGGGGGTTTCTAGAAATTCCTATTCTAGGATTGATTCTTATCTTGAGGAATATCTGCTGGATGGAAGAACTGATGTCGAGTTATATGACTTTTTGTACAGAAGGGACCCTGTGATACTGGTTTTTTTTTTCGGTATACCCAAGATTCATAAAAATGTTTTGAAACCACCATTTAGACCTACTGTGGCAGCCAGGGGCTCCAAAATTCATCCCTTGGCTGTGTAACTAGATTCCTGTGTACAGCATGTGGTTGGTAAGATCCCCCCCCCCCCCCACACACACACACTTAGTAATGGATTCTTGGTAATTTTTGGGTTTAATAAAAAGAGTTATGGACAGAGAACATTATCTTTTTAACAATAGATGTCAAAGATTTGTTCACCAGTATTCCCAAGGCAGAGGTCTCATGCTGTTTGAACAAGTGTTATTTCAGGAATCTGAATTAGAACATGACATGGCTACACTGATCTGCGAGATGATGAGCACTGTCTTAACAATAATTTTTTATGGTTTAAGGGAGAGTACTATCAACAGATCAGTGGTGTAGCCATGGGGGCAGTGTGTTCACCTGTGTATGCCAACTAGGTCCTTCTGGGCTGGGAGAATCAGTATGTATTAAATTGTCCTTTTCGGGGTAGTGTCAAATTGTATGTACATTATTTGGATGGCATTTTTATCCTCTGGGAGGGTAGAGAGTCTGAAATTCCTAGGTTTATTCAGTATTTGAATTCCAGCACAAATTTTTTGGATTTTACATATCAGTATGATACCAAAGGTATAAATTACTTGGATACTTATATTTCGAAAGGAATTGATGCTTTTAGGTCTAAAATATATACAAAGTACACTTTTTGCAATGCATATTTGCATTTTCAAAGTAACCACCCCATGGGACAAGAGAAGTATTGTTAAGGGTTAGGCCATCAGGGTGGCCCGTATGACTTTGCATTTGGAGGACTTGGGCCCTGAACTAGAAAAGGTTTCTAGTATGTTCCAAGAGAGGGGATACCCCAAATATTTAGTAGAAGACATTTTGAATGAAGTACATGTGAAATGGGGCGTTTTTTTATAAACCACTCCTGAGGATGGGTTTCACTACAACTGTGAACCATTCCAGGGATGGTCTTCAGACTAAAAAGTTAAAAAATAAACTTGTGTACTGCAGTACAATTGGAATAGTGTAAAAAAAGTGATGGAGTCGAACTGGAATACTTTTAGAACAAACGGGGAAATTTTCAACAAAGTGGGAGAGAAACCAATGTTTATTAACAGGATGGGTCTAAACCTGAAAAAAACTTTTTGAAATGAAGATAGATATGACTAAGGTGGGGGGTTTAGGCACTAGACCATGTGGGATGTGTGCACAATACCCATACATAACAAGCAGTTTAGTTTGGTTTTGAACAATAACCTGTAAAGTAAAATTACATTCAAGAAGGGAAATTGTAATACCACTGGATTAGTTTATTTGGCAGTATGTGTGTCATGTACTCATGGGTATTGTGCACACATCCCACATGGTCTACCTGAAAGGCTAATGGTACAGCGTGTTAAGGTGTATGCTTTTCAAGCACAAGGTGCAGGGTTTGATTCTCACCACTGGCAAGAGGTTAACAGATTGAAGATGTATATTTTACCTGGTTCAAGGTTCCAGAGAGCACCCCAGCACTACCAGGCTATACCTCATATCATGCTTTTCGGCCCCAAAACCCGGACCGAACCACAAAATGAGGGGGTGTTTCCATATTTATCAAGGATATCCACACCTCCAGGTTAGTGGCATTGCACGAAGTATCGGAGACCATCCATGTGCAACTAACAGTGGGCAAGACTGCTTTTCAGTTTATAGCATCCTACAGACCACCCTCTCAAAGTCAGGAATCCCACTCGGCTTTCTTGAAAACATTGGAGAACATGAAGATCTCTCCGAACACCATTATATTGGGTGACTTCAACTACCCAAACATTGACTGGGAGCACTACTCAAGCTCCAGCACCTTAGCCCAAAGGTTCCTGGAAATTATAAACTCAAATGCTATGGAACAACTAGTCACCACTCCCACAAGAGGGGACAACATACTAGACCTGATCATTACCAACACGGGGACTCTATGCTCCACACCAGAAGTATATCCCTCATTGGTAAGATCAGACCATAAATTAATTTCACTGGACGTCCACATCCCGACCCCACCCCAAGCCCAGAAAACCACAGTGAAAAACTTCTCAAAAGCGAACTTCTCACTTCTCAAAACCGAAGTGGAATCCTTCAAGGCCCCAGGGCCAGTGGAAACTACAGCCCAAACTGCAGAATCCTATATAAATGCATTCTACGGACATCTCCAGGAATGCATGGATCATGCTATCCCAAACAAAACCAAGACCCAATCATCCAAAGGCAGGCGTACAGTCTGGTGGACCCCTGCCATAAATAAACTGTACAACAGAAGGAGGAAGCTACTACATGATGGAACAAAATCCCTAATAGGGAAGGCATCTCTGATCAGTACTAGCAAAAAATTACGATCCCTCATAAAATCCTCCAACGCCAGCTTCGAGAGAAAAATTGCACAGGACACCAAAGACAATCATAAGGCTTTTTTCAGTTATGATAGGAACCTGGGATGCAACTCCCAGACTTGTTCTGAGTTGATTCTAAACGACAAAAAATACACTGAACCCACAGACATCGCCAATATCCTGGCAGACAGGTTCAGTGCAAACTTCTCCACCCCCTCCCCCCCAAAAGAGCAAGTATCTATCCCGGCAGAGGGCTGCCTCCCAAACATCTCTGATGCTCAGGTGAAGGCTGCCCTCTCCAAAGCAAAAAACACTGCTTCCATGGGACCAGATGGCATCCCAGGTTGCGTCCTACATGAACTCCAAGAGGAACTAATCCCTCAAATAAAACAGCTATACAATCTCAGCCTCACTACAGGATATGTACCCACAGAATGGCGTACAGCAACAGTGGTCCCACTCCACAAAGGTGGAGCCTCTACAGACCCTGGAAGCTATCGCCCCATAAGCCTGACCAGCTTAGTCTGCAAGGCTATGGAGAGGATCATCATGGAGCTCATAAACAAAGACAATGGGGACCTACAGACACTAGATCCTACCCTGTTCGGCTTTGTCAAGGGCAGATCCTGCCTTTTGAACCTGGCTGACTTCTTCGAAACAGTCACCAAAGCCATAGATGAAGGGAAGGTAGTCCACACAGCCTATCTGGATCTTGCAAAGGCATTTGACACGATACCCCACTCGGGCATCATAGATAAGCTATCCAGCTTAAATATAAACCCCTATGTCATAAGATGGGTCGCAAACTGGCTCAAAGACAGAACCCACAGAGTGAGAGTTGCTGGAGCCATGTTAGACTCGAAACCGGTCACAAGTGGCATCCCACAGGGTTCTGTCCTGGGATCACTCTTGTTCGGTATATACTTTTCCGAGGTACAGGCAAACGTGGGAGGACTATGTCTCACCAAGTTTGCAGACGACTGCAAACTGGGCACCAAAATAGACTCTCCAGCTGACACAAACATCCTTCAAAAAGGTCTCACAGAGACAGATAACTGGTGCCAGCGCCATGGGTTTAAAGCTAAATGCCAAAAAATGTATAGTCATACCCTTTGGCAAAAACAATGTGCCCACAAATTACCACATAGGCAGAAGCCCATTAAGTACAGAGAAAGTTATTAGGGACCTGGGGACCCAAGTTGATAGCAATCTCTCCTTTGAAAACCACACTGCCAAAGTGGTTAGAAAGACCTTCTACATAGCCCACCTCATCACGAAGGGTTTCACATCTAGATCAAGAGAGGTAATCGTGCCCCTTTATTCATCCCTCATCAGGCCCATCATAGAATACAATGTCCCTTTTGGGATGTACCTTACCCGACACCTGCAGCAATTAGAGAGACCCCAAAAGTATCTCACCAAGAGGATCAAGGGTCTCAAACAGATGCCATATGCTGCTCGGTTAAAAAAACCCCAGCTCTACTCAGTTGCATACCGCCTACTTTGAGGCGATCTATGCCTGACATACAAAGCTATGTCAAATCCAGAATTAATGGACATGCTCCACCTCAGTAAATCTAAATCTCTTAGAGCCACACGCTCAAGGGACTTGAACCTCAGCACAGAAATAAATAGAACTTGCTGGAGGGACATGTTCATAACCCAGAGGCTCCCTTCGCTCTGGAATAGAATTCCAGTTCATGTGAGGCAGAGCACCTCACTGAATCTCTTCAAGAAGAATCTCGATAGGTGGATGGGGGATCGTAGGTTTGTCCCAGGGATTACTCCCGTGTCACTATTAGACAGAGGCACAGTAAACTATACCTTAAAAAGGGCACAGTATACTCAAATCAAGGGGTGGCGTAAGCCATACAGAATCGGGCTAGGCTTATAATTGCCTCAGGACAGATAGCCTAGTATGAATCCATGTTAAAAAGAGTGTATGAACACAACAATTTTATTTATTTTATTTTACATTTGTTGACCAGGCTAGTCCAACTGGATACATGTCCATTTTCAGTAGAGGCCCGAGGAGTTAAGCTCCAAAGCTAGGACAATGAAATTAACAATGCAATTAACATGATATAAATAAAAAAAAAGCTATTTACAGTATGTATAACAGCTTATCACCATAAATAATAAATTATCCAGTGCTTCGTGCAAATATCCCCCCACCTGTACAGGGTTTGTGAAATTTGTGTTTGGAATACTGCACATTGTCAAAATGAACCCTAGGGCTGGAGACTGGAAGAAGTTTTTAAAGAGAAGAGAAACTTAAGTTAGCTGCAATGTTTCCACCCAGTGTGAATGAGACTGTTTCTATTGCTCCCATGTTGTTGGAAAGGGCTAAAAGATTTTAGTAATATTATATATAATTTTAAACACGATGTGAATTTGTGTTTTACATTATTATAAGTAACTAGATACTATATGTTTATATGGGAATTTATGTAGGGTTTTTGAATGTATTCAACATATTTATGACATGGTTTCTTTAATGTTATGTATAAAACTTTTTGGAAGTAATGAGGTTCAATTATGATATCATTAATTGAATGTATTTAAATGGTTCATTTTTAGCAGGAAGTTGTATTCTGATGAAGTCTCTTACAGGAGATGAAAACGCTTAACACTAATAAATTACTGGATTTTTATTTTTACTTCCCAAGTACATTTTTTACAAGGATGGTATTTCAGTTATTTCAGTGACAATACTGTAAATGAATTCAACATAAAACTTTCCTGAGTATCCTAATTCCAACAAAATCCCCCCCCCCCCACCTTACTACTAGTTTCCTGAAAGTGCATCCTTCATTATCATATGCATGCTAATGTGCCCTTGAAAACAGAAGCCAAGTCTGTACTCCGTCACTTCCAAATACCATTCTTCCAGGTGCCACAAAAATATCTAGTCCTTTCAGAAGCTTGGTGAAGCCTGGTTTATACAAAGTACACATTGTTGTGCACATCAAAATATTAGATTTTTTTTTTTTGGTCTGATTACAAGCATATCTATTCTAAGGAAAAGGCTTTTCTCCCCCCACCCCTCAATGCAAAAAAAAGTGTGACATCAGGAAGAAAAAAAGAAATTGTGGCTTTGTTAACCAAACTTGTCAAAAACTGCAACTGATTAATTCAAAACTAAAGGTCGCTTTTGAAGGAGTGATGTACACACTCCTAAGCATGAGCCCAAAGTTATAAATAACAGCATGAGGCATTAAAGTCAAAACTGTGCATGGTAAAACAATTAAAACGTGCCACAGCACACAAGGCCCAACAGCAATAAATCATTTAGGTGAAATTAAACAACAAATCAAATAACCATGTACAGCATTAGCAGCATTGCATATAATGAAACCATACACAGAAATAAGATTAGCAAGACAAACTGAACAAAAGCAGAGGAGCATAAATCACTACCAAGGACAGAACTCTAAAGACAAACTTACATAATTTCCATAAACAGGAATAGCATGTATGAGTTGTGAGAGACAGGGCACACAATATTAGAAGCACGATGCCCTCCAATTTCTACATGCGATGAAAAAAAGTTTTATGCAACCAACTCCAGGAACCAACAGTTGTTCTTAGTTTCAACTCTCATAAAGCAAAATAAATAAATAAATAAAAGCCAAAATATGAAATGCATTCAAATATTCTCTCAATAAAACATCCACTGAATTTGCTGATAATTTCCTTCCAGAAAATCCCACTTAATTGCAACATGAAAATACATACTCAACATTCATTTGAACAGGTATGTTATGAAGTCCTGTCCTAAACACTAGAAATACAGAATTATGATGGGAGATAACACCAGACACTACCTATTCTCATTTTCCCCTACCTAATGTCCAAGCATTAGCTTCTGCTGTGTAATATACGTGTAGTAGCAATGGGTATGTAAACAGTAAACTCTGTCCAAGCCACAGCCCTTGTTACCACCCTGTAATTATGTAGACACAATACTTGTAAGATTCGGTCACTGATGCAAGTTACGTACACAAAAGGAAAGCATCCAAATTGGAATTACATTTCTTTTTTTTTTTTTTTTTTTTTTTTAACCAGTTTTAACTTTATCTCTGAAGTGCAGGGGGTCTAAGGCAGGAACCAGCTAGGAGAAAATTAGATCCATTTTGCAGCATGTTTCTTTACATCTGAATAGAAAATATACTAGATCTCATTATCACAAACATGGGGACAAAATGCTCCACACCGGAAGTATATCCCTCATTGGTGAGATCTGATCATAAACTAATCTCACTGGAAATCCACATCCCGCCCCCACCCCAAACAAAAAAGACCACAGTGAAGAACTTCTCTAAAGCAAACTTCACACTACTCAAGACTGGTGTGGTATCCTTCAAGGCCCCTGAGCCAGTGGAAACCACAACCCAAGCTGCGGAAGCCCTTACAAATGCCTTCTATGAACACCTCCAGGACTGCATGGATCAGGCAATCCCAAATAAAACCAAGACTCTTTCCACAAAGGGCAAACGTCCAGTCTGGTGGACCCCAGCCATTAACAAACTTTACAATAAGAGGAGAAAGCTATTACATGATAGAACAAAATCCATAAAAGGGAAGTCACCCCTGATCATTATTAGTAAAAAATACGAGCACTCATAAAATCAACTAAGGCCAATTTTGAGAGAAAAATTGCCATGGATTCAAAGGACAATCATAAGGCCTTTTTCAGCTATGTTAGGAACCTGGGTGGAAACTCCCAGATATGCTCAGAATTAGTCCAAAATGATACAAAAATCACTGAACCCACAGACATTGCCAACATACTGGCAGACATGTTCAGTGCAAACTTCACCCCCCTCCCCTAAAGGAGAGATAACTATCCCAGCGGAGTGTAGCCTCCCAGACATCTCAAATGCGCAGGTGAAAGCTGCTCTCTCTAAAGCTAAAAACACAGCATCAATGGGACCGGATGGTGTCCCCGGCTGTGTGCTACACGAGCTAAATGAGGAATTAAACCCGCACATAAGGCAGCTGTTTAATCTCAGACTTACCACAGGATACGTGCCCAAGGAATGGCGTACGGCAACTGTGGTCCCACTCCACAAAGGCGGTACCTCTACGGACCCTGGTAATTACCGCCCCATAAGCCTAACAAGTCTAGTCTGCAAAGCTATGGAGAGGATCATAATGGAGCTCATAAACAAAGATATAGGGGACTTGCAGACATTGGACCCGACCCAGTTTGGCTTAGTCAAGGGCAGATCATGCCTTTTGAACTTGGTCGACTTCTTCGAAACAGTCACCAAGGCCATTGATGAGGGAAAGGCAGTCCATACAGCCTACCTTGACCTTGCAAAGGCTTTCAACACAATACCCCACTCGGTATTGTAGAAAAACCTACCAGCTTAAATGTAAACCCATATGTCACAAGAAGGGTTGCAAACTGGCTTAAGGACAGAACCATACAAAACAGCATTCCTCGCACGTACGGCATGCACGGCCAACCAAACCTGAAAAAACACCAAAAGGCCAGCATATATAGATCCACCTTTTATTTAGAGGTAAAAATAGAGACGGACATGTAATGCCCCAAACAAAATGTAATTCACTCAACTCAGACTAGTTTCGGCTGTCGCCTTCTTCAGTGAGTAGTAACAAGACCTTGTTACTACTCACTGAAGAAGGCGACAGCCGAAAATAGAAGTTATGTTCTTACCATAACGTTCCATGTTAGTGTCTTCTTCTCGCCTTCTTTCTTGCTGGATGGGTTCGGAGCCGACCTCGGCTCCGACTCGGCCACTCTAAAAGCTCGAGAGTTGGTTCCACCGGCTCGAGGCTCCCCTTATATCCCACAATGCTAGGCGTGTAATACCTCAGATCTCGTTTGTAAGCTAGGCCCAGCCAAAAAGAAATCCAGAAATACTGGAAATGGGAAACCCACCTCTATAAAATGACAGGAGGAAGGTGACCTAAACCTGATGAAGGAATATATACAGAGTATAGTATATACAATAGAGGTGGTAGGAAGAAAGGTCACAATCAAACTCCTCTAGGTCTGTCCAGGCTAGGGGGAAGGAGGGTGGGACGCAAGAAAGAAGGCGAGAAGAAGACAACTAACATGGAACGTTATGGTAAGAACATAACTTCTATATGTTAAGTTGTCCATCTCGCCTTCATTCTTGCTGGATGGGACCGTGTCCCTAGCACCTTGTCCCGGGTGGCCTATCGGAACAGACTCTTGAGTACAGTGGAACCAAAGTTAGCTCTATGTCTAGAAGCTAAATCCAACTTATAATGAGAAATGAAAGTGTGAGGAGTAGCCCATGTAGCCGCTGTACAAATCGTATCAATAGGCAGCCTGTCTTGGAAAGCTATAGAAGTAGCCAAAGCTCTAGTTGAATGAGCCTTAGGTCTGTTAGGCAACTTCTGGTGTCTAATCTCATACACAAACTGAGTGAGATATTAGCAGAAGCCTGGCTAGGGTTGGAATTGGAGGAACCAAGCAGTGAGGTTCAGGGAGGGAAGGGAGCGATGTAACTGACCCGACTGATGGGTCAAAAGATCTGGAACTAGGTCCAGATGCCAGGGTTGCTCCAACAGAAAATGGTGTAGAAAGGGGAACCAAACCTGTCGAGGCCAGTAAGGGGCAATGAGGATCAAGGAAGCTTTCTGAGTGATGGCTTTCTGCATCACTTGAGAAATTAGTGGGAAGGGAGGAAATGCGTACAGAAGTCCCCGGGGCCAAATCTGGACTAGAGCATCCCTGCTGGGATGGCCTGGTAGAGGAAAGAGGGTGAAATAATCTCTGCACTTGCTGTTTTGGGGAGTAGCAAAAAGGTCGCAGCAAGGCTGGCCCCACTTCAGAAAAATTTTTTCCAATACTGAATTTTTCAGAGACCACTCGTGAGGCATGAGAATAGCTCTGCTCAATTTGTCCGCAATAACATTGGACTTCCCGGGGATGTGCGTTGCAATCAGAAACCGCTGAGAAGAAATTGCCCATTGCCACAGTCTGAGTGCCTCTCGACATAGGGGGTAGGATCTGGTTCCGCCTTGTTTGTTGATATACCACACTACAGACATGTTGTCCGTCTGTATTGCTATCGTTCCCACCGGAAGAGAGTCTTGAAGGGCTTGCAACGCTAAAAGCACTGCTCTCATCTCTAGAACATTTATATGCAAGTGGCGTTCGTGAGGTTGCCATATGCCCTGGACTGTCCTTCCCTAATAATACCCCCCCCACCCGATCAGGGAGGCGTTCGTCGTCAGAGTAGCAACCGGAGGGGGAGGGACAAAGGGTCTTCCTAAGAGGAGCTGTGGGGAAGAAATCCACCAAAGAAGATGACTCCTGCATGCTTGCGTTATCACAATGGTGTGGGACATCGGAAGTTGTTGGTATGACCATTGTGTGAAGAGCATCCATTGTAAGATTCTCATGTGAAATCTGGCTAATAGAAGTAGAGGGATAGCAGCTGCCATTATCCCCAGTACTTTCAGGACCAATCTGACTTTGATTTTGTTGCTGTGGAAAAGAAGAGAGACCAGTTTGTGTATGTCTGCTATCCTTTGATCTGTGAGTCTCGCTGACATGCTGACTGTGTCTAGATTTGCACCTATGAAGGTAATAGCACGACAAGGCAACAAAACAGACTTTTCGCAATTTATTGAGATACCTAGCTTTCAAAAGATGCGAAAAGTGTAGTCTCTGGCAAGTAGCAGAAGATGCTTGGTGGGAGCTGTAAGGAGCCAGTCGTCTAAGTATGGAAACACCTGGAATCCTTGGCATCTCAGATGAGAGGCAACCACTGCCATGCATTTGGTAAACACCTGGGGGGCTGTGGTGAGTCCAAAAGGCAGGGCCCTGAATTGAAAGTGACTGGTTCCCAGCCTGAAGAGGAGGAATCTCCGGGAGCGTCTGTTCATTTTTATGTGATAGTACGCATCCTGGAGGTCTATAGAGCACATCCAGTCTTCCTTCCCCAGTAGGGGTAGGATGGATTGCAGCATGACCATCCGAAACCTTGTTTTCTTGACAGACTTGTTCAAGATACTGAGATCCAAGATGGGCCTCCAGTCCCCTGTTTTCTTTGGAACCAAAAAGAATTTGGAGTAGATTCCGGATCCTTGTTGGTCTGCTGGAACTGGTTGAATGGCTCTTTTTGCAAGCAACTTTGATATTTCTAACGCTGCTAGTTCCCTTTGAGCGGGTGGAACATCTGGAAGGGACTTTTTTGATTGGGTTGGAGTGCGAAAGAATGGAATGGAATAGCCTTCGGAAATGGACTGTACCCACTTGTCTTGAGTTAGAGAACGCCAGGCTTCTGGGTACAGTGAAAGTCTTCCCCCGACTGCCTCCGAAGGTGGACAGCCGGGCAACACCTCAGGGATGCTGAAAGGGCTTATCGGAAAAGGTTTCTCGATTGCCCTGGTTCTGCGGACCCCCCCTGCCTCTAGGGCGGCGTCTACCATTATTGTTCCCCCCTCTGCCTCTAGAGGGGAACCGACTCTGTGCGTCAGGCAAAGCCCCTTGAGATTGCTTGCGGAACCACATCTTTCCACTTTTCTGGCCCTTGGGGTAAGGCCTAGAAGGAGTAGAAAAACGGACTCCGACGGCAGAAAGAGTTTTGCCATCAGTCTCGCACCTTGTCAAGGTTTCTTTCACTTGAGGACCAAAAAGGGATGATCCGTCAAGCGGGGAATTAGTGAAAGACGTCTTAAAGGGGTCCGCAAAATTGCATAGCTGCATCCAGGCATGCCGGCGTAAGGCCACACCTGTACCTGCGGCTCTGCTCGCTCCATCAGCCGCATATGAAAGGAGGCGCATGGAGGAGTTTGCTATAGAATTTAGGGTAGCCAGCTGAGCGTTCATCTTGTCCTGAAAACCCGCAGCTGTAGGATCCTTTAACATCTCACTAGCTTCCTTGATCAAGTCTCTTTGAAGACGAGTGAAATGACAGAGGTAGTTCAGCGAACGCATTGAAAAGGTCGCTGACGAAAACATCCGCTTCCCGTACCTGTCCATAGACCTAGATTCTTTGTTAGGGGGATGGACAGGCACTGAAGGATCAGCTAGTTCCTTCTTAGTGGCAGCAGCTGCCACCATAGCATCCACAGAAACTCCCTTAGTCAGAAATTGCTTGTCTGCTGGTGCTGTAATAAACTTTGAAGGTCTCCTGGGGGCGGGGTCCACAGAGTCAGGAGCCGTCCAAGCCTTTTTTGCTACCACCTGCATAAGGGGGTCAAAGGGGGGGGGGGGATACCCAGGAGGTGGAAGGGCGAGAGCCGAACGCCTCAAGATACACAGATTCATCCTCCGAAGGGTTAAGGGCTGGCCAATTTCCCCTCTGTCTCAAGATCTCCAGGATGCCTGCAAAGGAGACATCTTCAGAAGGGGAACGGGGGGAACCTTCAGAATCCTCTAAATCCGTGTCAGAGGTGACAGACTCGGGTGAGTCAATGTGCTTCCTCTTGCACTTTCTCTTCCTCGGGGGCTCCCCTGCCAATTCAGGAGAGGCCTCGGAAGAGGATGAGATCCCCACAGGGGATTCTTGAGGAGCTGGCTCTCTGCGGTCTGGGATGAGGGAGTGAGTAGACCTTACCTGAGGCACCAAGGAGGGAGGGGCGGACGGAGCCGACTGTGGAGTTGAACCAGGTTCCAACACACTCCGCATGACCTCGAAAGCACCCCTGTCAGGCCGAGCCAGAGGTCCCCGCTCCGAAAAGCTAAAAACCTCTCTCGGCACCGACAGTGATGGTTCCGAGGCCGATGTCGGAGCCGAAGCGCCGAGAGGGAGAGCGGGGTCAGACAAGGGTCCGATGCCACTCACCCCCTCGGAGCCGACAAGGGAAGTCCGGCACCGAGAATCTTCCAAAGAAGAAATCGGAGCCGACGACAGCGCAGAAGACAACTGTATCAGCTCCGACGCTACCACAGTCTCGGGTCCGAAACTCCCCGGCTCCGAGCTCAAAGGAGTCGGAGGAGGAACATTTTGAGAAATAGGATTAAGCATCGACTGATGAGTCGGGCTCTGAAGCATTTGGGCCAGTGCCTCGGACTTAAGTCGACTCACTACCCTCTGAAGGTCATGGTCAGAAAGTCTCAATGACCTAGAAGAGTGAGATCTATGGCTCCATTCAGACAGCAAGGGAGATGCTGGAGCCGAATGAATGGAGCCAAGGGACGGTGACCTGGACCTCTTCCTAGATGTCGGTTCCGATAGTCTGATCGGAGCCGACTCAGAGATTTCCAATACCTCAGCTCCAGCCGAAGTCGAGGGAGCCACAGAAATAGGAGTTTGAGTCTCATCGGCTCCAGCCGGAGCCGATGTTGAAGCAGACTTTGATGTCTTAGGTGTCGACTCAGTTGCTGGAGTCGAAGACCTAGAAGCCTTAGAAGGTTTGCCCGAAGAAACAGTCGGGGGACCCTCAGGCTTTAGCAAGCCCCGTAAAATGAGCTTATTTTTTCTTTCCTGCAGGACTCTAGGGCTGAAGCCATGGCATACAGCACAAGAGTCCTGCAGGTGTAAAGGTCCCAGGCAGTACACACAAGAAGTGTGACCGTCTGTCAGACATTTTCTGACAGCACGAATCACACATCTTGAAGCCTGAGACCTTCGAATCCTTAGACATTTCAAGGAACAAGTGCAATCACACACAAGCACAAACACACCGATTACACTATTCACTAAAATAAAACTACTTTAAACTTAAAGATTTTTTTAAGACTATCTAAACTTATTAAAGTCCCTACAAAAAACACATACACTCCAGGAGGGATGGGAGGGCCCGAAGGCCTAAGGGAAGAACATACAAGTTCTTGTGGTAAAAAAAGAGAGAAAAACAAGGAGGAAGGGATAAAAATCCTTTCAAAGTAAGGGGATACTGGTCAAAAACTAATTTAAAGGGATTTTTTTTAAAGTTTTTAAACTGTTTTCTACACTAACCTGAAGCCGGTTGAAGCAACACACCTCGATAGCTGTAGCAGCAAACGAGATCTGAGGTATTACACGCCTAGCATTGTGGGATATAAGGGGAGCCTCGAGCCGGTGGAACCAACTCTCGAGCTTTTAGAGTGGCCGAGTCGGAGCCGAGGTCGGCTCCGAACCCATCCAGCAAGAATGAAGGCGAGATGGACAACTTAACATCTAGTCTGAGTTGAGTGAATTACATTTTGTTTGGGGCATTACATGTCCATCTCTATTTTTACCTCTAAATAAAAGGTGGATCTATATATGCTGGCCTTTTGGTGTTTTTTTAAGGACAGAACCCACAGGGTTAGAGTTGCTGGCGCTATGTCAGACTCCAAGCCGGTCACAAGTGGTGTCCCACAGGGCTCAGTCCTTGGCCCCCTATTGTTCGGCATCTACTTCTCAGAAGTACAGGCCAACATGGGAGGACTTTGGCTGACAAAGTTTGCAGAGGACTGCAAACTGGGCGCCATAGTGGAAAGTGCATCGGACATGGATATCCTTCAGAAGGGACTCACGGAAACAGATAGCTGGTGCCAGAGCCATGGCCTGAAGTTAAACGCCAAAAAATGTATAGTCATACCCTTCGGGAAAAACAAGGTAACCCCAAGCTACCATATAGGTGGCAATCCACTAAGCACAGAAGAGGTTATCAGGGACCTGGGGACCCAGGTTGACAGTGGCCTTTCTTTTGACACTCACGTTGCTAAAGTGGTTAGAAAGACCTTCTACATTGCCCACCTGATCATGAAGGGATTCACATCCAGATCTAGTGAGGTCATTGTTCCCCTGTACTCTTCACTTATCAGACCAATGATAGAGTACAATGCCCCATTCGGGATGTATCTCACCCGACATCTGCAGCAATTGGAGAGACCCCAAAAGTTCCTCACCAAAAGGATAAAGGGACTCCAAAATCTGTCATATGCTGCCAGATTGAAGAAACTCCAGCTCTATTCAGTCGCATACCGTCTGCTCAGAGGTGACATGTGCCTGACATACAAGGCCATGTCCAACCCGGAATTAATGGACATACTCCACCTCAAAAATCCAAATCCACCAAAACCACTAGAGCAAGCGACTTAAACCTTAGCACGGATATAAATAGGACGTGCTGGAGGGATAGATTTATCACTCAGACTCCCTATGCTGTGGAATAAAATCCCGGTCCATGTGAGGCAGAGCACCTCGCTGGCTCTGTTCAAGAGAAATCTTGACCTGTGGATGGGAGATCGTAGGTTTACCCCGGGAATCATCTCTGTGTTACTGCTGGACAGAGGCACAACAAACTAATGGGTACAGTATTTTTTCATATAAGGGGTGGCGTAAGCCACAAAACTTTGGGCTAGGCTTATAAATGCCTTAGGGCAGATAGCCTAGTATAAACCTATGAACCTATGAATGTTAAATGTTAACTGGCAGTATAAGTACCAATGAGTCCAAGGCAAAAGGGAAATGTTTCCAGAATGTAAACGCACTGCCAGCATGCTCAACAACATTAATTTGCATTTGTGCGGAAAAATGTATGCATGATGTGACACTTATTAACATAGCTGCCACTCAAGAGCTCACTTGCATACAATGGTAACTCATTAAAAGCAATGACAGAGGCCACCACCACAGTTTACCAATGTTTTTCACAGAAAACAATAATCCACAGGTCAATGTAGAAAGCATTTTTAAAGAGACTATTCAGGAACCTCAAAATATCGAGCAACACTCAGAGTTCAATTAAACAATACACCTGCACTCCAAACTCTCATTCATGTCTAACGACAGCTTTTTTTTTCTCTCTCTCTGCATGTATTCCACACCTAAGAAGATTTTACATTGCATAGCTGCAATGGCAGAACAAACAAACCAGTATGGCCTACAAACATAACTAGTATCTCAACTGCTTCTCTTATGTCTCTCCTTCTTAAACCAACACCCAACTCTGGCCTTCTTAAGGAAGTCTGTGGTTTTAAAAGACCACCATCAGCTGAGGTAACTTGTTCATCACTAATCTTTCAAAATACAGTGCTTTCTAACAAGCATCTAGACTGAAATAAACTTTTACCTTTAAAATCATGCCCCTTTCACCCTCCTAACTCTTCCATCTTGAGCAGTATGGTATCACAGCATTGCCAAACGTATCTTATGTCCAAACCACATTTCCCCATTCCTTCCCTACCATCTAGGGAAAAGATTTAGCTCATGTATTCTCACCTCACACTTGTTATCACCTTGTTACTGCCCTAGAAGCCTTTCTTTCCATCTTAAACTAACTTAATAGGCTTATTTCTTCTATGGGCACCAGACCTTAACAGTATTCCAGCAGAGTCCTGCCCTGCGGTCTACGAAAGGGTATTGTGTGCTTCTCAAGTCTATTCCCCAAGAAAACAGCATCTTACTGGGCTTGGCTAAAGCCTTGTCAGTTTGTACCCCAAGGTTAATTCCTAGCACTACTATTGTGGCTGATGGTTAATTCCTGGCATTACTACTACATCAAAGTCTTTTTCCTAACTGCAATTTTCAGGGTTATTCCTTCTAGCTAGTGTTCCACTTTGGGATTACCAGTGCGCAGGTAAAAGTACTTCACACTTTCTTGCCTTGAACCACAGATGCCACTTTTCAATCAACTATGCCAGTCTCTTCAGGGAACAAGCCTTCATAAACCTATCTTCTACTGTGCCTCCTAGGATTGTTTCATCCAAAATTCTATTTTACTGTCATCCACAAACATCACAATGACCCCTGTGATGTCAGATACAAAGATGATGGGAGCAACGGTTCCAGGACAGACTCCAAAAGGAACCAGACTATCACTCCCCTCTCCTTTGACAGAGTCTGATAATTAATAAGGACCTTAATACCATAATAGTTAATAAGGGCACAGAATCATTTAGGTTCATAGGTAAGTCAGGTAAGGTAAGGCAACCCCCTCAGCTGACAAATTACCAGCAGAATACCTCCAACTAAGTGCAAAAGCTATAGCCTACCCCATCTCTGTATTGATTAATAGGACCTTAAAGGAAAGTACTATCCCCTCAGTATGGAAAATCTCATATATTATCCCCCTTTTCAAAGGAGGTGACTCTACGGAGTATTCTAACTTCCGCCCCATAGCTTTACTATCCCCTCTTGCAAAAATAATGGAGAAATGCATCCACAAACAGTTACTTAACCACCTACTAAACTTCAATCTCCTAGCTAACTGCCAACATGGCTTTCGACCATGCCACAGTACTACCACAGCCTTACTATCCTTCATAGACTCTATAAACAAAAATCGCAACAATAATACTCCCTCTTCAGCATTCTTTGTTGACCTGTCAAAAGCCTTTGACATGGTTAATCACCAACTCCTCTTACATCGTTTAAAATCCCTCTCTCTGGACAATCTTGCATTAAGCTGGTTCACATCCTATCTCGAAAATCGCAAACAGGCAGTTCTCTGGGACAACCATCTCTCTGATCTTCTCCCCACCTCTATAGGAGTCCCTCAGGGCTCCATCTTAGGTCCTCTTCTGTTTTCCATTTTTATAAATGACCTTCATCTATCTACACCTCTATCTACCTGTATTCAATATGCAGATGACACTACCATCATTTGCTCTGCCTCAACTCAGACTGAACTTCACTCCCTCACACAAAAAACCTTCACCACCATAGAGCAATGGTTTGCTAATCATTGTCTCCTCCTCAACCCCAAGAAAACCAAACTTCTCATCTTTCCACCCACACACCTGTCTCCCTCAATGGATTTCACACTCACATCCAATAATGGCACCCTCATCACTCCAGACCAAACAACCAAACTCTTGGGTATTACTATTGACAACCAACTAAAATTTGACTTTCATATTAACTCAACAATAAAACAACTAACAGAAAACTAGGTTCTCTCTACAGAATCAAATCTTGCTTAACTCCTGAAGCCAGATCTAATATAGCCAGAACCCACTTAATCTCTACCCTATTATATGCTTCCCCCATATACACTAATCTTTCTAAGTATAATCTCAATAAACTAGCCACATCATACAACAACATTGCCAGATTTGCTACAGCCTCTCCATATAGGACTCACCATTGCTTGAATCTCACAAAACTAGGTTGGCTGGAACTACCCCACCTAATACAATACTATCAACTTACAATTGCCCACAAAGCCCTTCATCACCTAGAAAACACACCAATGCTCTCCACCCTTATAAAACCCTATACCAATTTGAAGAACCTTCGCTCCTCTAACAAAATACTGATTCAAACTTCTCTATCAAATAACATAGCAGGTGACTCCACATTTTCCAACTCAGTTGGCAAAATTTGGAATCAACTACCACCAGACCTCACATCCCTGACCTCAATTCCACTATTTAAAAACAAACTCAAAATCTTCCTAACCAACCACTGGCTATGCTCTTGCTATAACCCTGGCTAACTTTTCTTTTTTCCCTCCTTCCTTTCTTCTGACCTCCCTCTCCTTCTCCCCCTAACTCTAGTATACCACAACTTCCACTTCTTAATTATTCCTATCTCTCTCTCTATTATTAGACATAAATCTAATTTTGCTTCTCACGTATAATGTAGTAATACTGTAACTAAGTAAAATATCTAATCTTATTTACCTGCTAAGTCTCATATTGTACTCTTGTGTCTATACATTCTGGAAGAAATTTAAAGC
>NC_056739.1:1054638724-1054691224 GCF_019279795.1 Protopterus annectens
AATGCTGTTTTCCAGGACAAATATTGCAAATCTGTTGAGGCAGCTGGCTCAAAGGGAGGCAAGGTCAGCTTTTCTAGAATGAAATTGAGGTCCCAAGCAGGTATTGGTTGTTTCCTTGGGGGTGTTATGTTCTTCGCCCCTCTGAGGAACTGTCTTAAGAGGGGGTGAGAGAATAAAGGTGGATCAGTGTTGTATTCTGCAGAAATGGCTGAGGCATGGATTTTGATGAAAGAAAATGAAAGTCCACTGCTTAGCAGCTCAGCTAGATACTGTAATATTTGCGGTAACTTCAGTTTTCCAGGATTCTGGCCCTTTTTCTCATTCCAGGCACAAAACCGTTTCCATTTTGCGGAGTAAGCTTTTCTAGTAGACGGCCTTCTGGTCTCCAAAATGCCATCCTGCACCTCCTTGGAGATTAGAGTCTGTTGTGATGTTAAGGAATCTTCCATGCGGCCAGATTGAGTGTTTTCAGCTGACTGTGAAGAGTTTTGAAGCTGTGCTGAGTCAGAAGAGCCTTGAGCAGAATTTTGTCAATTGGTGATTTTTGTGGGAGGCAAAGAGATCTATGCTGGCCTTCCCCATGCTTGTATTATCTCTGTAAAAACTTGAGGATGCAACTTCCATTCGTGTGGATCTGTCATATTTCTGCTTAGGTTGTCTGCCAGAGTGTTTTCCTTGCCTGGCAAGTACTGTGCTTGAAGTTCGATTTGTAATTCCAGAGCCATGTTCCAAAGTGAGATGGCCAGCCTGCATAGGGGGTATGAATGGGTTCCTCCTTGTTTGTTTATGTACCACATTACTGTGGTGTTGTCTGTCCTTATCAATAGTTGACCTGGATGCAGAAGGTCTTTGAAAGCTAAAATAGCATTTATTACTGCTAGCATTTCCTTTTGATTGATGTGAAGGTGCTTTTCTTTTTGGGACCATTTGCCCTGAATGCACCGATCTGTCATGTGCGCCCCCCAGGCGTAGTCCGAGGCGTCTGTTGTGATGACTTGATTTGCTTGAGGCTTGCAGAATGGGAGACCTGTGTTTGTTTGGCATGCTTGAGCCCACCACAGAAATTCCTTTTGAGGACATGGAATTAGTGGTAATATTGTTTCCAAACTGTGGCTGTGTTGAGACCATAGGTTTTTCAGGTACCATTGAAGTTTCCTCATATGCAGCTTTGCACATGGGATTAGTAGGATGCAAGATACCATGAATCCCAGAGCCTGCAGGATTTTCCTTGCAGTCAGCCTGGTGAAATTTGCTAGTTTTCTGAAGTATTGCGTTAGTTGCCCCTGTTTCTCTGGAGTGAGGTAGGCCATCTGGGTGTTTGTGTCCAAGTTGGCACCCAGGAAAATTTTTTTCTGCGAGGGTATTAGCCTTGATTTCTTTTTGGTGACTGTGTATCCCAGAGAATTCAACAACATTATTACAAAAGCCAGATGTTTCAGAAGTATGTGCTTGCTGTCCGCTTGGATCAGGCAATCGTCCAAATATGGGTATATTTGTATCCCTTGAAGTCTGCAGTAGGCAATTACTGATGCCAGGCATTTCGTGAATACTCTGGGCGCAAAGGGCAATGCAGAGAATTGATAATGGGTTGAACCTGCAAGAAATCTGAGGTATCTTCTGCAATTTTGTCTGATTGGGACATGCAGGTATGCCTCCTTGAGGTCCAATGTTACCAGCCAAGACTCCTTGCCCAGCATGGGAAGAAGCTGCTGTAATGTGAGCATCTTGAATTTTGGTACGAGTAAAAATGTGTTTAGGATGGATAGGTCCAAAATAGGTCTCCAATCTTTTCCCTTCCCTGGTACCAGGAATAGTCTGGAATAAAAACCTTGACCTTGTTCTTGAGTAGGTACCTCTTGAATAGCTTTCATGTCCATGAGATCTGAAATTTGTCTTTGTGCCTCTGCCCTTTGACTGTGTGGCAGGTTTGGCAGGCCTCTCATTTTTGGAAGGGTGTGAAAATGGAATCTGTAGCCTCTGTTTATAATGTCCAGGATCCATTTGTCTTTTGTGACAATATGCCAATTTTTCGAAAATAATGCCAGTTTTCTGCCTAAGGGTGCTGCCATTTGAGCCTTGCTTGGCATGCAAAGGGGAAAGTCATTGTGCTTGCTTTCTGAATGGCTGCGAACTATCCTCACCACCTCTTTGTGTAGGAGCTTGCCATTGTCTGCCTCTAAACGATCCTTGAGACTGCCCTCTGCCCCTCGGGCGTCTGTATCTACCTCTTTGGGGTCTGTCCATGGCTGGAAAGGACCAATTTTTGGAGGGCCAATTTCTACTGAAACGTTGAGGTTGTACCTGTAGAAAATCTTTCACTGTTTGCATCGATTTAGCCTTTTCCTCCATTTTCTTTAATACCTCCTCAGCTTTAACACCAAATAATACATCCTTTTGTAGAGGGGCATCTAGTAATTTAGCTTTGACATGATCTGGTAAGGTTTGCTCCTTGAGCCAGGCATGTCTACATATGACTGATCCTGTAACAGCAGCTCTACATGAGGCCTCTAGAGCATCAAAACCACATTGCAAGGTATGTTTACCCACTTGTTCTGCACTATGCATCAAATCCTGCAACTCCTTCAAGTCTGATTGTTCAGGTTGTGACATTTTGCTTCTCAACTGTGATAACAGAAACTGTTGGCACTTTAACATATGGAACTGGCAGTTTAATGCCCTCATGGTTAAGGTGGCCGAGGTGTATACCTTTTTTCCCCACCTTTCTAAAGATCTGGAATCTCTCTCGGAAGGTAAAGGATTTTTAGCAGTGGAGGCCTTAATTCCCTTGGGGCCCTGCGAGATAGTTTCTGGGTCAGCCGCATGGCTTTTGTATAGAAATTGGTGTGAGTCAGGAACCCAGTAGTACCAGTCAGGTTTTACTGGGGCTGGAGGTAAAGAATCTGAGTTAAGGCAGGCCTCCGAATACACATCATCTAGTATGTCTAAGACAGGAGGTATAGCCAGAGGCCTGTGCTGAGGTAGCAAGAGAAAATCTCTAAGCCTTTTCTTGAAATCTGAATACTCTTGGCCTTCCCAGTGGAAGTGCTCCCTTAAGGTATGCTAGGTTTCCCCCAAATGAGTAATCCTCTGGAGGGGAGACAGAGGGAATGGACTCCTCTGCATCAGAATCTTCAAAAGGGGAGTAAGAATGTTCCTGTTCATCTGAGTGCTCTGAAATAATGGAGGCCTGGTCAGAGGAGGGGAATTCTTCCTCCACTCTGGGCCTTTTGTGCGGGGGGGGGGGGTGAGAACCCCTGATAAGAGTAATTAAATCCTCAGCCATTTTAAGCATCTGTTTTTTAGGCATGGGGCCTGGAGAAGGGCCCTGTGTAGCTGGTCTCTTAGAATGCATGGCTGCTTTAGACTTAGTGAAAGCCTTGATGGAAAAAGAAGAGGAAGGTCTGAAGACACCCTGAGAGGAGGCAGACCTGTCTACATTTTGAGTTTCACCACCAAGAGTGGCTTCGGTATCTGTAGTCGGGGTGTGGGCCGAGGAGCCTGTGACCTCGGGCACAGAAGACACCGCTAATGAAGTGTCGATAGAGCCCGCGGACCTCGTGTGTCGGTCCTTATCTTTGCATTTTTTAGACAAAACTGGAGTCAGAGTATCCGACGACAAAATATAGTTAAATTTTCTGCCAAAATAGTGCTGGGCGAACTCTGCCCGACGCTTAATGGTGCGTTTGTTGAATGTAGCACAAAAACGACAGACCGAGACGTCGTGGTCTGGGCCTAAGCAAGGAATGCAGAGGGAATGAAAATCCTTATGCGGTATTTGCTTCCCACATGAAATACAATTATTAACTTTGTCTGACATCGGTCTGAGGCAAGAAAAGTTTCCCCAACGGGGTACTTAGCTTTCAAGAAGACTTCTGTTGCAAAATTTTCGTAATTTCAAGAGCTGGCCGACAGGCACTTACGAACTGCTTCTGCTTCGGGCACCACGCGGCAAGAAAGACTTAAGAAAATGGCGTCGGCTGGTTCCTTTATACCCCTGCCGCACTGACGTCAGGGAAGAAGCGACGACAACCGACACCGGACCTAGACTTTGGAATTCGGCCAACCGAGGACCCGCCTGACGGCAGGAGAACCCATCTGTTATGACTGCAGCTGTATGCACGATGAACATCCCCATTGTACTCTTATCGAAATAAAACACTGGCACATTCTGGAAGTAGTTTCAAAAAGTGAGAAGCCGGAAAGGGAAAATTGAAAACGGAGGTTTCCTCAGAGTCTGACTTAGAAAACTTTAGGAGAAATCCTGTATCTGACCATTCATCTTCCTATCCATATTCATAATCTTGAATCTCTTCAGAAAAGGTGGTTTCCTTCTTTTATCAGAAAGCAATAAAGAAGTATCAAAAGCCTGACTAAAACCATGAGCTAGATCCAGTAAACTGCTTCCAGTTTAAAACGTTTGAGGTGAAGTTTTTTTTTTTTTTGACAAAACAGTGTTATAAATGGCATCTACAGCTTTCCCAGGGATGGGCACAACATTCTGACAAAACAAAGAAGCCCTTCCTGTTCCCTCTCCCATGACCAAGGAAAGTGGCTTTTCCTTGCCCACAGAGGATGTGGCTAACCCCCAGTCCATAGTGTCTGTAAGTGTTGAACCAGAAGGTTCTGGGGTAAAACATGGGTGGTTTGAGGTACAACAAATGGCCACAGCAGAGTCGCCCACCACAGCAGTCTGGCAATCAGCCACAGTCGCAGGTGATATTTTAACAGGGGTGTGTAAACTTTTTATATTCACTGTACATCTCCCAAATATTCAACAAAGTCTAGAAGATTTAGGATATTTGACGGGAAGTGTATACATAGGTATTTTTGGGTCTATATTAAAAGACCTAAGAGGCGTTTCAGCGAACACATTTTGGTCGACACGTAAAGAGCGAACACTCTAAAGTGCGAACTCTCAAAACAGCGATTAAACCGCTAGCACAAACACTTTCAAACATAGCGTGGGGGGGGGGTGTGCCCCCCACACACATCTAACTAAATATACAAACTCAGAGATCGCACTACAGTGAGGAAAGGGGCAAACACACGGTGATGGCCAAGTGATTTTTTTCCCAGGGAAAGAAATCGCTGTTTTGAGCATTCGCGCTTTAGAGCATTCGCTCTTTACGTGTCGACCATGAGGGGTTCACTGAAACACCTCTTCGGTCTTTTAATGTAGACCCGGTATTTTTATACCCCAAGTAGACTCCAAATAATTGTTCCTCAGGTGGACAGCAAATGTTGGAGGTGTGACGGGCAAGAAATAGGTAGACAGGGACATATTTTTTGGGAGTGTAATGAGCTGGTAGACTTTAGCGAGTCCCTGCAAACTGCTTGGTCAAAGTTTCTGGGTGAGAGGACTGGATTGACTGGGGAGATCATTTTTGAGCTATGATACAGAATCCGAATTACCTAGACATAGTAAAGCCTTGCTGAGTCTAATTATGGTGGCGGCCAAAAAAGCAATTACTAGAAAATGGATATCAAAGTCTAGACCAGCTTTACTATAAGTAATGAATATAGTAATAGAGATAAAACAACTGGGATCTTTAGAAAAGGGATGGAGCAAACTACACAGAAAAAATGGGAATTATAGGAACAATATATGCAGAGAAGGAACGAGGTTTAAGAGGCAGGATTTGAATGAGCCATTTAATGCTTAACTGACAGTGACTGGATAGATGAGTGATGTACAATGCCTGCAACTACAGTTGTTTCAATGGCATCTGTGATGTATAACGTTTGCAACTAAAGTGGTGTCAATGTCTGTTTTGCTATGTCATATGTGATAATTTTATAAAGATATTTATTGAGGAAAAAAAATAATCAGCTTGCAAGATTCTGCTCCAGGATGTCATACTAGAAAGGCTAGAAGACATGGGCCTTTTTCTTTGATGGGAACATGCTTTTCCACCCTTTTCGGTAATATCCAAGGAGCTTCTGAATATTCAGAAGGAATCTCAGGATCTTTGTGGTGACCCCCCTTTTCTGGCCCAGGCAACGATGATTCTCCCTTTTTTTGGAAATGGCCCAAGACAATTACAAGACGCTTCCACACAGAATGGATCTATTCACCCAAGATCAGGAATGTCCGATACACCCATATCCCATTCAACTTCAAATGACTGCCTGGATGACAGGATCTTATTTTCCGTGAGGCAACTGTTTACTGAGGACATGCAACAGATACTAATGGAGGCAAGAAAGGCTACTACTATAAAACCATACATTAGCAAATGGAAAAGGATTTTTAGTTGAAGCCAACAACATAACCAACACCCATTCAAGGCTAGTTCTCTGGTTTTACTATATTTGTGAGTGTTACTGTCCTAAGGCCTTTCTTACTCCATCAAGAATCAGATATTGGCCATTTCACCATGTCTAACCATGGCTCCTCCTCTTTTAATGCATTCCCATGTTAATAAGTTTTTGAAAGAGGTTTGGTTTTACATAAAAGGACTCCCCCCTCATAAAAAAAAAAAAAACACAGCAGTCCCTTCTTTTGATCTTAATTTTGCATTAGAGCTGCTAACACTTGCTCCATCTGAATCAGCTAATCTGGCTGACATGAGGTTCTTAACATGGAAAATAGTTTTACTGACAGCAAAAAGATTATCTAGCTCTTATGGCAAGTTAACTCCATCTCAGTTTTCTACAGAGACAGTTCTTCTTTGAAAACCAGTCTGCTCTTTATGCCTAAAATGGTGTCAAGAGAGTTTACTTTAGCAAACTACCCATTCCCCCAGTTTCATTAACAGTTTTAAAATGAGGGAGAAAGGATACTCCACACCTTGGATGTCTGACAACTCGGGTGCTATCTTAATAAAGAACTAAATCTTTCTAATCTTAGGATATGCTATTCAACCAACCTGTATCAATGTAGACCATTTTTCAAAGGGTTGTCCAAGCCTGTTACCTTTTGTTATACTTACCATAACAAATCTATTCCAGGCAGGGTCAAGGCCCACTCTACCAGGGTCTTGTCTTCATGTATAGCTTTTTGGAAAAGGGTGGATTCTTGACGTACTCTAGAAGCTGAAACTAACTTGGTCCTTTTTACCAACTTTTACACAGCTCTATAAGCTTGATTCCTTCTCTACACCTATCAGACCTTGCATGGGCCATTCTCCAATGGCTCCTGTACTCTACTCCTTCCAACTCTGCAATGTAGTAATCCAAGGTAATCTATCCATATAGCTAATGCTACGGCAGTAGTGATCAATATGATAAAGATAGTACAGTTGTAAGTAAACTTAGCATAACAATAGATGTTCAAATTATTACTGCTGCAGTAGCCACTCCCTCGCTCTATCCCCCTTATTTATTTTTTTTGGTGTGTTTATGCCAGGGTGTGGTCGTTTATTTTTTGTTCTTCCTAGCCCTTTCAAGATGCAGCCTCCCTCTTTCTGCTGGCAGGAAAACTTTGAAGGGCTTGGCACTCAAATCTGTCTTTTAGTCAACTCAGATAGAGCTTATCTGACAGTTAGGGTGTTTGAAAGGTGCCCTGAAACTTTGGGAACTAGCCAGCTGTTGTATCCTTGACATGGTATAACCCATATAGCCAAGGTATAGGTATATGCACAAAGATTACATAATAAAATACAGAGCATCTCAACACCTCTGAAGCTTTGACTTCTTCAGTCATCTCCAACCTTTCCAGTAATTCTCCATTCACTTCTAAACTTTCCAATACAGAGTATCCAGTCCAAACCCCCCATCTGAAAAAAACTATTAATTGTTCACCAATACCACAAAGTTCCAGTTCAGTGGGGCCAGATCCCAATCAGTATGAAACACCTGCTATCAGGAATCCTCCTCAAGCTATTCAACTACAGCCTCTCCACATGTACCAGAAGCTGGGAGAACAGTCACAGTAATTCACCTCCAGAACTGAGGCCCCACCACAAACCTTGGCAGCTACAGACCTACTTGCCTCACCAGCATTACTTGCGAGCTGATGGAACATATCATGGATCTTAAACAGGGACATAAGAAATTACAATCCCAAACCATTCTAAGGTAGCTTCTGTCTATAAACTTGGTTGCCTTCTTTAGAATCACAGACTCACTAGAAGAGGGCAACTTCACACACAGCTTTTCTCAATTTAGTTAATGCCTGACACTATCCCCCATTTTAGCATGATCTAAGTGACTGAATGGCTAAATCTCCATACAAACCTACTGGATTTCAAACTGACTCACTAGTAGGCACCACTCCATTAGAGTTGATGCCATACTATCCATGGTCTTGTCATCAGTGGTGTCACAAGGGTCTGTGTTGGGACCACTTATTTGCCATCTATTTCTCTGATGAAAATTTTACAGTAAGGGCAGCTGGCTGACCAAAATTCACAGGCTGTGATCTTTGAGATAAAATGAATGAAAGAAAAAAAAAAAAAAAGCATTGTACAGTTTAAGAAAAACTACTGTACATCTACCACAGACAATATTACTTCCTAGCCTTTTAGCACCTGAGCCTCTAGGAGAGCTCAAATCATCTGGATCACAGTCAGTACTTCATCCTTTTATGCCACATACATGGACTTTGAAGAAGCAAGCCAGTACCTTGTTATCAGAAGGGCAGAGCTCACTCTAGTAAATAAAAGGTCAGACAATCCTCCTATCAATCCATGAAGAAAAACAGTACTCAAACTTAGTACCCCCCCCCCCCCCCCCCAAGGTCCTTTTCTGGAAGTGCAGTAACAGACATTCTAGGCAATGACTCAAATCGCCACAATACAAAAACCCTGGAATATACAATACCAGTACAGATACATCAGCACCCCATTGTCAACTTCTGGGGAGGGCTGTACCAACCCCAATGACTCAACCTATGGATAAATAGTAATTGGCAAATAACAGTTTAGTCAAGACCAAGACAAAGGCAGAAGAACAGACAGTGGAAAAATGCAACAGAACAAGAAATAATTGTATGAAGAACAAATGCTACATTTTAAATCAAGACAACTTATGACCATCAGACTCTGGAGTTTAAAAATGCAATGAGCTACAAAAGTCATCAGTAAAACAAATAACATGGCCTTTTTCTTTTTTTAATTTTATTTGACTATTGAACTTTTCTCTGCTATATTCATCATGCTGAGCACCAAATTAGAACAGTCTATATTTGGATCATGAGATGTAATCCTTGCAAGCAGTCAAACTCTCTGCAGCACTTGTTATGTTGCTAAATTTCACAAGTACAAGATTCTGCAACCTACTACAGATGGTGTTATTGCCCAGTGTCACAATCACACACAACGATGCGACACTGACAAAATGATATACATTTTCCTGATCTCTTGAAATCGTGCTATCACATTCAGAATCTGAAAATGTGAACTAAACGGCTAGAAATAACTGTGGAGGGACACACAAAACTAATTTTGCATTACTTTAGCATGTTAATTTGGTTGGGCCCAAGTATAATAACCATCTGTTTGTAAAAGAAACTCCCAAGATGAAGAGCACAGCATTAATACGGGTAATAAACACTGAAAAACAGAACACACTGAAGTCTGGTTTTCTCTTTGTGCAGTACTGATGGCAAACAGTTCAGTTTTTACTGCTTTTCTGCAAAAAATTAAAATAGCTTGGAATACGCCAGCTTATAGTTGCAATGGCCTAATCCCATTACAGCCACAGAATGCAGATCACAGGTTAAAGGGCAGCTCACCTGTTGTTCGGGTATACAGGAAAGGAGGGTGTGCTAGCATGTAGCACATCATCAACTCCTAGTGGAGATAGTAGGCAAAGTGTAACGCTCACTATCTATAACTAGGTTCTGCGTGGCAGGATACAATGTCTAACAAGTGCAACAAAAGAAAAAAGAAAAAAAAAACAAGATATCCTGTTTCAGCATCTCAGAAACAAAAAGTAAATAAATACATAATGCATTAATGCATAAAGAAAACTACTAAAGGTGGGTTGGCATAATGGTTCAAGGTCTTTTCCTCACAGATACAGCACACAGGGCTTGACTCTGACCTCTGGTTAGACTTACAACAGTCTGTAGACTGATGGACCAGTACTTTTTTATTTTTTTTTTTATCCTTTGTTGACCTATAAAAAAGTCATAAGGCAATAATATCACAAAATGTTGAGGACGCAATATTCAAAGAATGACACCAAACTAAAGGAGGTGTAACCAATTAATTCAATGCAGTACAGACCAATGACAATACCTTAGAGATGTAATGAGACCTGAGAAACAACGATATAATAAACATGCTGCCTTGAAAAAATGTCACCAATTTGCAAAGAAAAGGAAAATCGGACAAAATGCAGCTGATCACATCCAATGTACCAAAAAACAAACAATGAGCCACGTTTCAGAAGCTCAAAAGGTCTACAAGAGTCAGTGCAAGTTACCACCACTGGTGTGGAACCAATTCTAGTCCATTCGCTACATACAAACAATGTCTCATGCAGTTTTCAGGACTGCTGCAGATCTGAACGTTGCGAGAGTTCTCCTATGTTCAGTCCATCATAATCTTTATCTAGACAATTTTCTATATCCATTCTGTAAACAGGACAAGGTTTCATTGTAGGCAGTAACAACTGGCTCTTGAAACAGTTGTACAGTTGACTTAAAACTCGGTTCAACCAAGTGATGATCAATTCAAGGGATAAAAAGCAGGTAGGTTATGCTTCCAACATCCAGATTACCGTACTGACCTGGTTGTGGATGCTTTCAGAAAATACTGTTTTTATTGACCATAAACAAATGACTGAAAATTCATACTTACTACCATAAAGAAACTTAAAAGTGGTGTTACACACCATCCAAACCCACATTCAAGTTCTCCTATAAAAGGAACAGCCAGCCAAGGCTACAGTGCTTTCTAAATTATTGCACAGAACAAAAGGAAAATAAGAAAAAGTTGAGACTTTGTAAATACAAAAGCAAAAATTTACTCTATCCAAATCCTATACCTTGAAGCTAGATGTCATTTGACTAGATTAAATAAATATATGCAAATATCAGCTTAGCCTTGTGGCATACAGGGACAAAGCCTGACACACACAGCTCTAAACTGTCCAGATTTTTGCCTCATGTCTCTGGTCTGTTCCTCGTAAAATTTGTGGTTTTCTGTCACATCAGTGAAGACTGAAGTCACAAACTTGAGTTTTAGACTTCATATCTTTCAGAAAAATGCAGGCTAACATTAAACCTTTTATTCTACCAACCAAGTTTATGAGTAACATTTAAAATTTGCTCCTATTTTTGCCCCCCCCCCCCCAATTAACTTTGGTTTTGTCCAAATTTCTTGTATCACAAGGTACAGAGGTATGGACAGTGGGCTTGAGTGCTGAAAGAACTTAGGAAGTGGCAGGTGGGAATGAGCAGATACTGCTGGCTTGTCAATCCTTGGGGAAATAACGTAGCAAGCTTAGATCCACTACTACAAGTCAAAAAACATCCAGACCAATTTCACAACAGTCTGACAACAACTGCTCATAACTGACACCTTCAGTATACAAACACTTACACACACACACTCTCAAGCACATCATGTTATGAGAAACAGACAAAAAACATGTTACAGGAGGAAGCCCTAAAGCACCTAATTTATTTTCATGTTACAGTCACTGCACCTCAAAAAATTTATGAGTGAGTTCCATTGGCAAGAGAGGAAAAAAAAACTGTCACGAATCTCCCTGAAGGTTGCAAGACTAGCCCACTCAAGACACTGCTCATCATGCATTATGGTATTGCTTCTATACGGAGGAAGTAAAAAGCACACAAGCAACAGCTACACTGGGCTTCTATATTTAAGTAGCAGTGATATCAGCTAAAGTGATAACTGCCAAGCCCCACCAGCAGAAGAGTTTGCTAAGCTTGCATGGAGTATTGCTACAGAAAGCACATCTATAGGTCCCTCTACCTTCACCGATGCAGTACAATATACAGATTAACAGTTAAAGTAAATGTGTACAATGAACTCTATACCTGGTTAAGACCCACGTGAAAATCTTGCAATAGAAATTCAAAAGAGAATATAAACATTTTTAATATAATAATATAAACAGAAAATGCATACAGCATATAAAACAGTTCACCAATAAAAAAACATTCACAAATGCTGAACTAATAAATTCTTAGTGAAAGCAGAAAAAAAAAAAGCCAGCAGGAAAATTGTTTTATTCCTGACATAACTGAAGGTGTGAAACGCATAAAACTAATGACATCAAATTAAAACACTAGGTTTGACAAAAATCAGCGTTTAGTATTTAGAATGATAATGAACATTTAAAAGTATAACTTATATTTCAGAAAATAAAGTTAACACTTACCAAGGTACGCAAAGTTAAGCAAAAAGAAGGACAAAGCAAATAATCAGAACAAGACGAGACAGAATCAATGATGTAGTAAAGTGCATGAGGGTCACACAGAGGACATGGAGGTAACATAACAGTTACTGTCTCCGCATATGGGTATGGCTACGTGATCGTGACATTAGAACCACTATCCACCCAGATCATCTGCACTCTGTACATTATGTTCACAGCATAACTCTCAGCTTCCAGATTTTTGGTTTGGTCCTCATTAAAATCTGTGATTTTCAGGATATTTGTGGTGAATCAGTGAGGACCAAATTCACTAAATGACAAGCATTTGAGTTTCAGACTTCAAATCCTTCAGAAAATGCATGGTAACACAAGATCTTTTATTCTAGCAACTTTGTAAAAGCAATATTTAAAATTTGACCCCCCATTAGTTTTGACTTTATCCAGATTTTTTTGTGCCAAGAGGTTGACAGCTATGGTTGACAGTGGCCACAAATGTCTCTAATCACATCTAAACCAAAACAGTACACCATTATGAGGGGAACCAAACGTAGCCAAAAGATTAAACGTCCTCTGTATGCACTAGCTATGTATACAGCGTACATTTTTCAGGCAATTTTTCACAAGCACAACTTTAGACACCCTATTAACATCGATATGCTAACATTATGCCACAGTTTACTTAAGCTGTGCATGTAAATCAAATACCTTCAAGACTGAATGTACATAATTACTGTTATTTTAATAATTAGGATTGCTGAGCGATAAGTGCTGGTAACTCTTACTTGAGCAATTTGGGAAAACAAGGGAGTTAAGTAACTTGTCAGTACTTTACAATATGCACACAGCAGACTTTAAATTGTATTCAGGGTACTTGGTCAACACCGATTCAGCAAAGACTCATGCTAATCAACTACTGGAATTTTTGTATCCTGCAATACAAGTAAAGCCAATTTGTTCCGCAGGAAAAACAACAAAAAAAAGCAAGCTAAATTGGGTCAAAACAATCTAAATTCAGCTTAAAACTATAAAAAAAAACATTAAAGCAGTCAATAATTCCAACAGACGTCGAATCATGTTCTTGTTAAAAACAAAAAACACATTGCACAATATAGGCAAGGCTTCAAAAGGGTTCCAAACGAATGAAAACCTCCGATCCTGCAGAATGGGGACAATAAAAGCAAACAGTGTAACAAGTGACTAACTGCCAACAGCCCCCCCATGGGCTAACTAGGTTTTACCAGTTGTATATATGCTCTAATCAGAATTACTGAGGTAGCGAGGTTATTTATTAAACAAGGGCAAGTAATGGAAGTACCACCTGCAAGGGGTATGCAATCAAACTGGTACCCAGTACACAAAGTGCTTTATAACAGTGACATGGGCAGATTCAACAGCCTCAGCAAGTAATCTGGTCACACCACTGTGCTCAAGCTATAATGATCCACCAAGATGTTCAAGGTAGCAGGTACCAAAGTAACCTGGCATGTACACTAATGTCAGCAAGCTCTGCTAGATAATCAAACAGCTCCCCTCTCAAACATGTCAGAAAGGGGTACAACAGCAAACCTCAAGTCCATTCTCAATTCTCCATGAAATACTACCAGCAGGCATACAAGGAAAAATACCCTGGCAATGATCCAAGTGACCCAAACATAATTAGCAGCTCCATCACTTGGTGCTAGCAGGAAAGAATAAGGAATGACAACAGTTTGCCAGTTCTTGCTTCTCCAGGGACAAAGAAGGGTCAGCGTAACACATAACTACCTTGGACTGGGGATCAGGGATGGTCCTAGGCATAGTAGCAGGCAGTACTGTATACAGAAAGTACCAGAAAATGGGATACCTCCCCCCCAAAGTCCATCTCTCTGCAAGTGGCTATGGTGGATCCCTGCCCCCCCCCCCCCAAGTCCCACATAATCTTGCTTGTCAGCTTTTCAAGGGGTGCTCTGGAGACTCTAGCATGGGATTAAAGGCAATTAATAGTGTAAGCACGTATGAAGAGGAGATATTTAACAGGCTCGTGACAAGACACCATGCCAGAGAAGAAGAATCAACCACGACTTGGCCACTGGCAGATGAAGAAGTGGAAAAATATAAACACACCAACTTGCACTTCTGCAAATAAAAAGAAAAGCAAAGGAAAAGAAAAAAAAAAAAAAAAAAGAGCCAGCAATGAACTCTGAACTCTGACTAAAGCCACCATCTCAAAGCTCGTCAGGATTTCTGGCAGGCTCAGTCGTATTCAGCAATGAGAACTCAATGTCCACTGACAGGCAGCATCACTAAGCATGGATGCAAACAGTTACTCTAACAAGGTCATTCTACAAAAGCATGTACAGGCTAAACAGTAAAAGGGAAGCACCAGCCCTTACGGCATTTTACAGGGCATAGGAAATTCACTCCTGGGGCAGGGGGAGAAAATACTGACATCTACCCATCTGAACCAACAATTTACCATTCAAAATGCATAATCACGAATAATGGATGTTACTGAACCCCAGACCTCCCATCCATCCTATTCCAACATTTTGCCTTCTTATAGGACATTGCAGACAATGCTGCGGTGGTACGGCGGTAGCGTTGTTACCTCACAGCAAGAAGTTCTCCCGTTCGATTCTCTGCATGGCTTGGGAGTGCCTTCTGTGTGGAGACTGCATGTCCTCCCCACGGCTGGGTAGCGTTCGAAAGACATGCATGCGTAAATGGGGGTACCTTCCTTGAAGGTTGGGCGAACTGACACCTCTGCGTTTCGTAAAAATCTACTGCCAATCATTAGCGGACTGGAGTTCCGCTGTGGCAACCCCTTACCGGGAAAAAGCTGAAAGACAAACAACAACAACATAGGCCATTGCAGACAGGTAAAGTCTGCTTTGAAGACTGTTCCGTTAAGTCTCACCCAGGAAGGTTGCAACACAAAGTTCACCAGTATTCACCCTAATCTCCAAAAGTTCTTCAGACCAGAGTTATCACAATCAGCCTAAAGACAGAAGAAGGGAACAAAATAGTTAACAAAAAGCCAACAAAGCAGGAGTACAGGCAGTGACTAAATCTTATAGAAATGTATAAAAATCAAACTCTGTGGTTCTTAAACCAAGTTGCATTTGCAGGAACACAAAATCCAACACAATACTGCACACAGGTTTGGTGGGTGTTAGAGAGGGGATTACAAGACCCTAGACCGTAGTGCTGTACCAGTACTCCTTATGAGATCAAATCAATCACACAGACCTGCTGGATTCACTCAGCAGACACCAGTGCACTCTGACTAAGTCACCTGATCAAACCAAAACTCCCATTACCATTAAAAACGTGTTCACAGCAAAGTGGAGGGGGGCTACAGTTAAAGAGAAGAAAAATACAACACTTAAAGTTATGGGTAGCAAAACCAAAAGGCTTATTCACATACTGGTCAAATCTTCTTCCAAATAGTAAGGATTCAACAACCCAAATGATGAAATCCCCCAAAACAAGTTCTTCAAATTAAATCATCTTTGAGTAACAATTCAATTAAATACAATAATAGTGTGAAAAAAAAAGAGAGAGTCAACTATACAATGTCCCAAATCCTTTCAAACTAAATACAGTAACTAGATACAAGATGACTGCTGCATTTATGACTCCACCAAAGTAGCATCTTACAGTCAGTTCAGTTATCCTCTGCATCAATAAATAAGGATGATATTGTAAGCTTTGTAACTCATTTAGGCCATGCATATTCCATATTAGAAAGAGTCCAGGTCATCGAAAGCAGGTGGGCTCCTTTTCCTCCAAGACTTAATTTTCTTAACTATAAGAGTTAGTAACTGAAGTATGCCCAAATTTCCTCTATGCTCACCAATCTTCGAATCAAAGCCAATCAATTGGAGAATAGAAGTTAAAGGGATCTTGTTAGGCCTTAACTCAAGACAGAGATACTGCAGTTTATTTTTCAGAAGAAGGATTAGTTCACAGGAGTAAAAAAAATGTCTCTGTTGTCTGGTCTCAGTGGTGTAATCTTGCTCATAAAGGACCTTCTGCTCCTAATATTCCAGTGCTTTTCCAGATGCCCTAAAAGCGAGGTCCTAGTCCATTACATCATCCTGCCATTACGAAAGCAATGCAGTCAGTAGACGTATCAGTTTTGCAGGAATCCCCAAAAATGTGGTTTTGTGACATGCCTGACTCTCCTAATCCATCTGCTTATTGTCCAAGAGAATGAGCCTGGTTATCAGCTAGCCTTTTCAGCACAGTGGCCAGGGTACTATCTTTGTAACCGGAGCTGAATGGGCAGACAGTATATCCTCCATTTAACCTACAGACCTCTAATTTTTTTCTATACATCTGTGAAAGGGTCGAGCCCATCCCCTACAACCTTCTATTTTCTTTAATTTAGTGTCAGCAAAAAAACACTCTAGTTAAAGGCCGCTCATCCACTATGTTGCCACTTCACACTGAACATGGAATCCTGACAATGCTATGGCCACATGCAACAGAACCTGGTACAGAAGACGTCTTCTTTGTCTTTGCTCTTTTTGGAGACATGTAAAGGTTGCATCAGAGCGGTACCAAAGGAGGAGTTCCTCAAAACCTCAGCAACAGGATACACCCCAAATATATTCAACTGGATGTCTGACTTTCAGCAAAGGATAGGGAGAAAGTTCAGAAGGGAGCCCTTTGTGCACCTCCATCTTAACTGGAGGGCAAGTTTTTTTAACTCATTTCTTAATCACGTAAGTGACCTGGAGAACTGTCACCTTTCTTGCACTTGCCACAAGAAAAAAGAATAAAACCAATAAAGGTCGACAATTTACCAGATCAACAGCATTTTTGGAGGAATTCTATTAGCCATCCTAAAATAAAATTTTTCTTCATATGCCTTCTTTGTTCACTGGTGCTCATTTCCAAAAGCAACTACATTTACTGAACTGATGTTATAGGAATTTCGATACTACCTTATTCCCAACTGAATATACCGCATGTTCAGAACTTAGATTTTGATACGTGTATATAAACACACACACATTATATATTATTACAGACACTTAACAGCAATTAAAAATGCATTTTAAAATGTTTCACTATTTCTAAATATCTTACACGATTTTACTATACAGTTAAGTATGTAAATCTACGCCAATGCAATATACTGCTTTCCAAAGTCTTTGTGCTTTGGTGCAAGACGTGGCTGAAAGATTCCTGAGGCGGCCTACTTAACCATTTAAAACACAGAGGAAGAAACTGAGGTACAAAGCAAGGAAAAGAAAATGATGCCTCTCAACTGAAGATATGGGGAGAGTGTGCGCAAACACCACAGACACAGCAACTGAAGGTTAGTACTGAACCCTGGAGCTTGAACGGCAGAGCAGAGATTTCTCAGTAAAAAACAGATATTGAAGCAATATGGTAGTTCAGAAGTCTTCCAATTCTTTCAGGTGAACAACTCAAATGAGCTTTTAAATTCCAGACTGTAAAATGCCTATCCATCAACCTAATATGCTGCAATCTTTGGCAGTGAACCCAACATCACTGGCATCACTTTAAAATCATTTACCTTCCACAGAAAATAGGCCCACACTGAAATAATGGGCACGGAGAGAATGGGAAGTGGACAGCAAAACAGACACAGCAGTCAGACTCATTTCAGCCAACGACATGTACTCAAAGACTCAGGCCTAAAAAATAATAAAGTAACATCCACATGCTTCAGTGGGTATCACATAATTACTTGTTACCTTCTGCTTTATCAAGTTTTACTCTACCCCTCTCAGTCTTAAATTAGACATCCTATCTCCTTCCTCAGGCATGTGATGCCATTAATTCTTAGGCTACAAGAATGACTCGCATCACCTTTGCAGTACAATGTGACTAGCGGGGACTGCCAGCACCAGACTTCGACCCCTGCAATCCCTGCCCAACACTGTGTTCAGTCTCCAGATCAACTGCTGACCTTCTTGGAACACACATCTAGTCTCATGTTACCCTCCATGAGTGCCCACAGCCTCAGAAGAAATCCTTAAAACGTAATAAAAATAGCTAGTTTGTATGAAGTGATGTAAATACATATACAAAGAGCCTAGATGATGCAAAGGCATAGTTATGTCATTGTTCAAAGTTAAAAACAAATCACCACCAGACAAAAAAAAAAAAACTGGGTGCATGGAACAAATGTCCTTGGGGGGGGGGGGGGGGGGGTCTTCATTGGAGATCAAAATATCAGGAATTAGGGGACCATACTTAAAACTAGTAACTTAGGATTTACAAGATAGCAAAGCAATTCTGTACATACACACTAGGTTTAAAAGTTAGCGTTTTAGGAGCAAAACTAAGGAAAGGAGATTCTCAATATTATTAACAAAGGAGCTCAGAAGGGCAGGGCTTTGTATAGGGAAGATTTTGTTCCCACTGTAATGTCATAAAAATGTTTGTAGATCATAGTGCAGATAAAACCAAACAAAGCTTAAACAAAACATAATCATTGAATGATTAAGATCAATTGAGGCTACTGTGTTTGGAAGTGTGTGCATAGGTAAGCAGACTTCAAAGATTTTTTTCCTCAGGTCGACAGCAAATGCTGGAGGTGTGATGGAGAAATAGTAACTGGGAACATATGTTCTGGGAGTGTAATGAGTTGGCAGATTTTAAAAGTTCTCTACAAAATACTATCAGAAATATTGGGGGGCAAAAAGCTGCAAGTAAGGAAATTATTATTTTGAGCTAGAATACAAGATCTGACTTGCCTAGACCTAGGCCTTAATGTTTAATTCTGTTGAATGCCAAAAACGCAATCACTAGAAAATGAATATCAAAGTTTTCAACTGTATGAGAGATATTTAATATTATAAAAGGGATAAAAGAACTGGAAGAAGGATCTTTAGAAAAGGAAAGGAGCAATTTACATACAAGTAAATGGAAATTATGGGAATAACACATGCCTTATAATGTTCAGGAGGCGTAATGTTTATGGGAAGGCAGGAATTTAATTTTTTGTAATGCTGGACTGATGACGGTAGCAAAGAAAATGTATGTGATGCAGATTGTATTTAAATAGAAAATGTTAAAATGGTTTTCTTTTTTGTTAACATACATTTGCCTTGCTCAGAGGAAACTAATGCAAAGTCCTGCTGCACTTGGATTACAATAACCCTTGCCCTTGTTATGCATTTACTATTACTACTCTGCTCCACCCCTGTAAACAAAATTAAGGTAACATTACCAGGCAAGACTAAATTATACAGTACAGTAACCCAATATAAGAGATTTAAAAAGATGCGCATATTTACAAGGAAATTTAAAAAGTGAAAAATACAGGCGTGGTAAATATGGCTCAGACAAAAGAATAGAAATATGGAGGACATTTTTTCACTGCTGAACAAATTCTAACAGCTGTAATAAAAGAGCTAATAAAAGGAGAAGTGGGTATAGTGCCTCTGCTTGACAGTGGCACAGGAAAATAGCTTTCTTGGGTGGTGTAAGCCAGGGAACTTTGTTGGCTAGGCTTACTTAAGCCCTTGGGCCGATAGCCTACTACCTACGAACCTATTAGATGTACATTAGTATTAAATGGGTAGGACATATGGCGTAGCAGTGGGTACAAGTTTATAGGTTGGACGGGACAAGAGATTAAGCAGCCAAGGCTTTCTGAGAAAAATGCAATAGTGGGAATTAGTTGACATGGCCTGGTTCTGAAAGATGCACTAATTGTTTAATTATTGTTTGAACTGATGTCCTGAACAGTGTGTAGTTTAAGAGTTCAATAACATCAGGTGGCAAAGACTGCCACAGTTTAGGGACAAAAACAGAAAAGTTGTGGTTTGTGGAATGAAGTTTAGTGGATGGAGTTAAGGGAGTATGGCATTAGTGGATTGGCTTGTTAGATGGACTAAATACAACCCACATAGAACCTCAGTTACAGGTGATGGTATGTCTTGGCATAAGAGTTTGAAGAGAAGGGAGCCAAGGAAGTGGGTGCACTGCCATGAATGGGAAACCAATTCATTTTTTTTTTTTTAATTGTTACAGTGATGTTTACACCAACAAGATTGGGTAAGAAAATATTTTTTTTTATTAGAAAGGAGATTGCAATGCAAGTTGGTAGTTTTTTGTAAGGCATGGTGAATAGGGGTAGGTCATATTCAAGTTGTGCAAGCAGAACACCTTTGTCTAATGCTGCCCTAGCAGATTGTAAGAGGAAATGAGATATCACTTTGGCCAAGAATAGAAAGTAGTCGACTTCAGCGCAGACTTTATGAATGTGGTCTTGGAAGTTGAGGATACTGGTCAATACAAGTGCAAAGGTATCCAAATAATGTAGTAGACTATTAGGTTTTTGTCTAGGTCTTTGACATGGAGAAGGATACCGAGTTTAGTTGGTCTTTTTCCGTGTACCTAACAGTATGAACTTTTTTTGTTCTTGAATAAAAATTCAATTGCTTGGTTGTAGATCAGACTGAAGTTGATTTTGGATGTTGTTTTGAAAAGGGTTGGATTTATAGATAACCCTGTCATCAGTGTAAAGGAGGAGCTGTAGATGAAGTAGGTGAACGGGCAACTTATTTATAAAGGATTGAGAATAGTATCTGTGCAAGAATTGATCCCTGAGGAACCCCTGAAAGAGTGAAAGCTGTTATCAGATAAGGCATGGCCAGTTTTAACTGGGAAAGTTTGGGTGGTCAGAAAATCTTTCAATCACTGTTCAGATTCAAAGCTTACATTGATATCTTCTAAGTGGGATAATATGTTGAAGTGGTCGACCAAGTCAAATGCTTGGGTAAGGTAAAGGAATACTGTCTTAGTGAGGATGTTATCAGCGAGTGTCCAGAGAACAGTCACCATCTGCCCAAACGTCATTCTGCTTCGGAAAAAGTGGCAATTGTCAAGTAAATGAGGAGTTCATTGTACATGAGTTTTTCATGGATTTTGCCAAGGGTAGAAGTGTTGAGACTGGACAGAATTGGGAGCCTAAGGAAGGTCTGTGATCTTTTGGTACAAGTCTGACAAAAGACAATTTCCAGAGGACATGATATGGCTTGTGAAGCTAAGCTTGTAGATATCTTTTAGTGGGCTGATTGAAATATCTCTAAACTGTGAAATATCTCTAAACTGGTATAGAGACAAAGAACAAAGGTTATCAGGATGAGACGAAGAGTCTACAGGAGTCTCTTCTAGTACAGGTACAATTTGTTTCTGATTTTGGTGAAGAGTGGGAGGGGTTCTGGGTGATTTGAGGGAATGTGTGGAAGAGGATGTAATATTCTGTTGTTCTGTTGTGTGGGAAGGTTGGAGAATTCGGAGAGGGAAAAAAAAAAAAATCAGAACGTGAGAGGTTTTCAGTACAACAAGGAATGTGGCCACTAGAGCAAAGTTCTTAGATGGATTTCTACCACAGATGTTACGTACCTCATGCCAGAACTGATAGGGGGAGTGAAACAGGCTGATTTGTGCTAAAGTACACAAGCCATATGTAAGCATAAAGTTACGCTCTAACTTAGGATTGGGGTTATTACAGAATTTCCAAGCTTCGTCGTGTAAATGCATTAGGGTTTTTAAATTGAAAGCCAGTCCATTCTGTTACGCTTAAAAACCCTAAAGATTATGAGATAATGTGCATTTTGAAGGTCTAAAAGCTGTGAGAATAAGTAGAGAGCAGAGTTTGGATTGGTGAGGTTGAAAACTGAGGCCCAGTGTACTGTTGCAAGATGGACTTTATGTATAGTTATTTTTGGGTGAGATTTTGGTCTATATAAGATCATTCTAAGGAAAAACTTTAATTTTTAGATTTTGTATGTGGAATGTTAAAAGCAGTGGTCACCAAAGGTGGGTGGGCAATTTATGATACAGGTGACATTGATTGTGTGGGTGGCAATTGTGAAGACAAAGAGTGCTGGCTAGATTTAAAATTAGGTCTGGTAGGCATGGTCACCATCTGAAGGAGGATAAGGCTGGCAAACAGCTCAGACGTGTCAAGGTGCAGTGTGTCTAGGAAATTTAAGTTGAAGCCTCCAAGGATAACCCGTCTGTCTGGAGAGATGTTAATCAGGATGTTATTCATGTGAACTATGAATTCTGCCAGAGAGGCAGGAAAGGTAACTGCCACAGAGATGATAGAAGCCCACGGTTGGAAGTTTAGTTTAAAAAGTTAGGTTCATGGTAATTGGTGGGGTTGGTTTGTGCTGTTATAGACAACTTGAGAGTTTAACACCACCCTCCTGTATGAAGATGGGGGCAGGAATCAATGCAGTAATTTTAGTCTTTGAAGAAATGTTTTAAGCTGTGGTTGTCATTTTTTGAGTCAAGGTTCTGTAATGACAAGTAGATCAAGGGAACTTCAAAATAAGGATCTGATTTTGTTGAACTTATAGTGAATGCTTTTGCATTAAGAAGTTCAGAGGGCTAAAATTCAATGTTAGACAGCATGGTGATTTTGTTGGAAATTAATGGGTTGCTGGTGTGGTGTAGGCAGTGGTTGGCTTACTGTTGTTAGATTAAAGTAGAAATGAAAGAACAAAGTGAACTGTGCAATACTGAAATACTGATAGGATGTAGGAACTAGGAAAGAATAAACTTTGCATATATTTGCATAAAACATCAGCTTGGGGACAGTAGAAGTGGATGGCAAGGTAGATGGAAATATCTTGCATCACAATCGCATCTAGGAATGGAGGGAGAAGACACAGAGATGTTCAAGAAAGCACTGGACAGGTGGAGAAGAAAACTTTAAAACAGAAAATTGGGCAAACCAGGTAAGTTCCTTTTGCCATTAAACAAAATGTCAACTATCCTTCTCTGGTGTCCTGGCCAAATAAATGCCTTTACCATTTTCCTGAATATAAACCAAAAGCTGCCAGGAAAGGCAAACAAACCTCTGCCATTAGCAGAGTTTTAAAGCCTCTGCTTCCTCTAGTAGTCTGCAATATCAAAGAGAAGGAAGCATCACAGACTGTAAGCGGAAGTAATCTCTGAGCAAGAAAAAAGTCACCAAGGATAAGGAGTGAGCAAGTCTCAAAACTGGGAACTGTTATGATGTAAAACAAAAAAATTGCAATTCCTATTAAAAATAATAGATTCAAATCTACAAAAGTGCATAATGCTAACCCCCCAACACCAAGCAACAATTCTCCCAATTATAGCTCAGAACCACACTCGCTCTTATACATTTTATTTATTCATTCATTGTGCAGCAGTTCACTAATAAACCTCAATATGTGGCTGCAATGTGTGTCAGCTTCTGTTAGGTATGAGGCACTTAACGTCCGGAATAGGTTTTATCCCATAGAAGGTTAAGGGGCACGGACATTAAGCAAACACCCTATACTTTGTACTGTGCTTTGCTTAACGCCCGTCTGAATAATGGCCAATCTCATTACATCCTCTTAGTACAGTACGGACGTAAATGGGGTCAGACGCTGTGCAGAAGGACATTAAGCTGTGCACACCTTATTAAACTGACTACTGCTGTGATAAATGCCATCAGTAAGCAAACATTTGTAAAGTAAGTTTTTTTCAAGTTACCCAGTGGTCAGAAGAATCAATTATTTGTTTTTCCTCAGGTTATCATGAGTATTTTAATAAAACTGCTAATCATCATTTACACAAATAAAACCCAAGATAATATGTTACAAGAATATCCTAAAACTATTAGAGATCAGCAAATGACGGCATTATCAAGTTATATGTTAACCTAAATAAGCAACTAGTATGCTAACCACATAGAAAGCTATAATTTCACATGAGAGCTACAGACTGAATAATAAAGTAGCAATATCGCTGTTTAATCAGTTTTAACTTTCATTTCACCCAGTGCCATGCCACCCAAACCAAGTCCTGATATCAACACTTGCCAGGTTAAAATACTGCCACTGCCAGAAAGCAGGTAGCACTTACAGTGGAGACCTTTCTTATGGATTTATGTGGAGCTACAGTAATTAACAAGTTAGAATCATGAGGAAGGCACATGTCCATAACATACCCAGACACTCATCATATTACTACTTTTATACTGCAGCCTAGCTAAAACTGTACAAGAGACTAAAAATGTAACTCTAATTTGATAAAAAAAAAACAAAAGAAATTACCCAGAACACAGATACATAGATGTACTCCAGCATTTTAAAAAGAGACTATGGACTGAACAGTTGAAGGAAAAAAATGCTAAGGTTTGAATGCAGTATTCTCCAAACATGGTGCTGCACTAGCCCCTACAAAGTAACTGCTATCCTTCCATGCTCCCCACACTAACACACCCATCCAATTGCTGGTCAGACTTATTACAATAATAGAATCTCCAAGATGCCCAGGAAATCTACATCACACCACTTGGGCCAAACCAAACAAAATATTTTCCTTACAAAATGATAAAACTAATGCAGAAAATACCATGACATTTTGACCCATCAAAAGAAAAAGCTATATTTTAGATGTAATGTCCCAACAAGAGTCTGTGTCAATCCTGTGCAGATTCAAGGATGCAAAAAAAGAATAAATATACCTTTACCAACAGTGCACTTACTCGTATTCTGAAAAGACCTAGTCTCAAAAGTGAGAGAGAGTTTTAACAAAAAAAAATCTGGAGTTGTGAACCTTCCAAATATCTTGCTTGCAATACTTCACAGTATAGTCTTAACTACTAAGCCCTTTCAAACTGTGCACAGATTTACTTCCGATGCACTCCAAGGCTTCAGCACATCCACACTGGTTATGAGAACAAGTACAAAATGTTTAATCATGCTTGACCAGTGTTACTGAATACACCACACATCACACACCACTTAATTTTGTTTGATTTATTTCTAATTCCAAACCAGCAGCCATTTAAACTTCACTATGCTTCTAAACACAAAGGGGAATCCAGCAGACTGTGACAAGACATCCAATACTGACACCAGTGCAAGATCTCATAGCTAACTTCATAGTTCATAACAGTACAAAAAAAGCACTCGCCCTGCCAGCAATTCATCCAGGGCTGTAAGACCCTGTAGTTTAAGCAGTGAAAGACCATTATCAGACCAACATAACATTGTACATTTTGTTTTAACAATGCGTGTTGATTTTTAAAACATTTTGATACAGTTGCCATCAGGAGACAATTATGTTTACACACAAAAAAAAAAAAATTATATATATATATATATATATATATATATATATATATATATATATATATATATATACTTAAAAGTATTAAAATCAACACATTAAGAAAATCGAGGTATAATGAAAACAAAAGTGCTGCTGAGAAAGTGTGAATTCCTGAACATAAAAATGCCACAGTTTGAATGTCAGTGGAAGGCTGAATAAAGATATGTGCTGCGCAATTCACCCCGTCTTGAGTTAAAGGGAGGGTTTCCTGGACTTTAACCTTAGGAGAATAACTATTTTTTTGTACAACAGGATTATACAAGAAAAACAGCTGCAGACTTCTGTCACAATAAACTTCAGCCAGAGCACCAGTGCAAATTTCAGATAAAGATTTCAATGTTTAGCATCCCTCAAGTACTGAAACAAGACAACCGGCCCCTAACTTGATGAATAAAAGGTTTAGTGACTTAGCAAACTACACAAGATTTGAATAAGATCATTACAGCCAGAATCCAGGGGAGCTGCTAAGAGAAACTGGAATAGTGTACTGCAGATACTACCCAAGGTTGTGTTACAGAAACACCTTATATTCACTCTTTATTAAGGGAATAAAAAGTTACTATCCGCGGTGGTGGTGGTGCTGCGGTAGCGTTGTCGCCTCACAGTAAGACGCTGACCGGTTCGACTCTCAGCTAGAGCGTTTTCTGCGTGGAGACAGACATGCGTGAATGGGCGTACCTTCGTTGAAGGTTGTGCGTTAGGGCTGGCAACTCAGCATGTAAAAATCAACTGCCAATCAGTAGCGGACCATAATTCCGCTGTGGCGACCCCTAACCGGGAAAAGTCGAAAGACACAACAACTTTATGGATTTTTGCCAGATGTCTGGCTGAATGTCTACTAAATTCTACGTTTAAGTTTAAAATACAAACATTTCCTGACAAGTTACCACACATTGGTAAAACTAACAACCAATCACCACCACCCCGGCCAAGGCACGCCTAAAGAAGCAGCCTACATTTACAGCGTAAAGTATTAAACAGCTGTGGTACAGCCAGTCCACCCTGTGGGAGCCAAAATCTGAAGTGACAAATGTAAAATGACAGTCACTTGCATGCAATGCTTCACAGTACAGAATCAGCTGTTGAGCCCTTTCAAACTAACTGCAGACATTAGGCTCCAATGCACCCCAAGTCTCCGGTACATCCACATCCGTTATGAAAACAAGTACAACATGTTTAAGTGTGCAACTTAACCAGTGTTTATGTTTGGTGAAAGTGGTTACGTTTATATTGCCAGAGAATTGTAGAGAAACCCCAAGTTTATACAGTTTATAAATATTTCAAATAAAAGAATGTCCAACAACCACAAGCTCAATAAAACCTCAAAACTTTAATACAAATGTTAGCGCTTTCATTCTGAACCATCAGAACTTCATCAGACAAATAATGCATACCATCAGCACCCTTTAAACAGTAATTCAACAAAACATGTGACTAATATAAAATCATAAGACAACACTCAAAAATCCAAGCAATCAAGAAATAATAACATAAAACACCATAATTAACATCCAGACATAATACCACAGTTAACCTACAAGCTTACTGACCATAAGCGATAAACCCAACAGTACAAACATTGAGTGTTGGAGTATGTAAGAAAAACAAACCCTACTTAAGTTAAAATGTATTAATACTAGTTAAATAAGGCAAGCAGTTTCATCTCATCAACGCCTTTAGCCTCAGCAGTGAAGAGATATAAATGGGCAGGGTTGAATGATCATGTTTCTATGAATTAAAATATATCTGCCAGAAAAGTTCCCGTTTCTCTAAAACCAACTGCCACAGGCCTCCCCCTAGGATTAGGGTTCACCTTCTCCAACACCGCAAACTTAAAAACATGATCCTCAAACTTTAAAACTTCTGCATTCTAAACTCGAGTTCTTCAGAACTTTTACTTAAAAAATGACATTACATATCACAAAGCTACCATCATTACTCCTTTCAGACATATGCACTAGTTGCAACAGATGTTTTGCAATCATCAAGAAGTGTGAAAATGCACTCCTCTCTCTGTGAACTGCAGTGTTCTTGGCACTGATTAAACTGGTAAAATAGGTTCAGGAGTAAAACTCACTATATGGTGGTAGCTGTGCTTTGTCCTCACCCATCACCCCACAGAAAACTTACGTTGAGAGTTGTTGGCTTTTCATCGTATATAGAATTCAAACACTTGTGACATAACCATTCTCAACTGCCAGTTTTCATATAAACCCATAGAAAACAGCATTTCAATTCAGACTATGACCTCCCAACTAGGAAGTACGCCAATGGCATTATATAAATTTTAATGTCCTTCCATGTGACCCAGAAACTGCACTACTTCCCAGCTTCTGTTACGTACCAAAGGGAATTTTTTCTCAGGGAAGGTACCATGCTATGCTGGGTTCTGAAGTCAGGAACATATCTTTTTGAATTTGATGGATCTTTACTTTGTAACAAACTTCTTTTAAAATGTGTAGTTCTTGTAAAATGTAAAGTAGCATAGTAGAGTAACAAAAAAAAAAAAGAACTACACATTTTAAAATATTTGTCTGAGTGCACACCCATTTCATTTGTATTACCATAAAACCTGCATTCCCATTTATCAAACCAAAGAACCTTACAATTGCTAGTTTTCTACTTCCAAACCTCACTGCGCAAAACAAAATGCTCTTCATTGAAGAGGAGCACATCTAGGTTATCAAATCTCATTTCCCACCCTTACAGCCCCCACCACACAAACATACACAAAAGCCATTTTCCTGAATTCTGATGTCAGTAGAAAGTGACTCCACTCTCTCTTCTCCAACTTCCCCAACACCAAGTATCTTATCTTCTCATACAGTACAGATGTAATGTTATCAGGACACTGCAGTGAGGACGAGAATGCAATGATTTTATGTTTTGCTGACTAGGTTAATCCCACTAGGCCAACAGCCACTTTTCCAAGGGAGACCCAAGGGGATATTCATACTGACTAGGGGAAATCTGTTCAGGGCCAAAGGGGAACTTCCCCCTAGTCTTTTCTTTGGGGTCTTCTATATATAGACATAAGCTACCACCAACTCCGAAGGATGGCACCTTGGTTTAATGAGTCATCATGGACAATACACTCACAAATGCAGCCCCCCCCGTCATGCTGTGCTGCACTGCACTGGCAATACTGAAAAAAGGAATCTAGTCACCCAGGGTAGAGGTAGTGATGGGAAAAGCAGTACTACTGCTTTGTAACTGATTGAGTTACATATATGGAAATCTCACTGCATATCAGCAAGCTCAAGCATGTTTGAGAAGCAAATCCCATCAAAAGACATATGCATTATCTGGCACAACAATCCTGCTGTGTAAAACAGTTATCTACTCAATCTGAACTACCCAGAAAACTAGTTTTCTTTCCAGTACTAATGAAATGTTTCTGGGCACCCCTGCTGCACTCCCCCCATTTCACTTCAGACAAAAAAAAATATAATACATCAATGAAACCTGCATTAAATAAAAAGGGAACTTTGCTTGTATTAGTTTACTACCATACATAATAAAAGAGTAGCAACAAGGATAAAAAGCACACTCATCGGTGTGCTAATTTACACAAAAAACACCACAAAGGGATTTAGGATGAAGTATTAAATCAGGCAGTATCAAATACAGTTTAATTGAAGGAAAAAAAAAAACACATTCAGTCATTTATGTACAAAACAGATCACCAATGAAGCCTTTTTCACTGATCTAAGAATGTCAGCAGTTTGGAATGAACAGAAAAATCACACATATTTCACTATATCAAACATTTGTTACCACAAAATATATCCAACATGCACCCACTGTTGCTGCTGTACAATGAAACTTCCTACACACTGCAGTGTCTCTGAAAACATACAACCACATTCACACATGCCATCTGCAGCCCTGTTAAACATACATTAAGCTCACTTTTAATCGGTCATGCAAGATACCAGCTGCTGGAGCTTTTCTGCAGCCTTCCACTCTGAAGTGTTGGCTAGGATAAACATTTTCTCCACCTCCTGACAACTGACTGTGGCAGAGACAGCTGAAATTACACAGGATGAGGGTATCAGGAGTAAATTTATTTACTAAAGCCTTACAAGAGGCATATTCTAAGATGTCCTTCAGTGCCAACATTTACTCATACATAAACTGAAGTTATGTTACAGTTTTGATTTTAATGGTAGCCATCATAAATAAAACTGGAGTCTCGGAAGCCCTATTTAACATTACAAGGGTCTGAGGTCAGTCTCTTACTATCAAAAGGTGACAACAAGAAACTTATGTTAACGATGTGTGACATATACATATCCTGATCCCAAGCAAACCACTTGCTACAATTTGGACAATTCTGCCTTCCAACTATATACATTACCCAGAGTAACTGCAATTTACAAAGTAAATAATAAAAGCAAAGCGGTCGTCTTCTATACAATTAATGCAATGAATGTTTCAAGTCTGTTTCATGTCTGTATACCAGATCTTTCTCCCTGGACCTCCTCTAAAAAATTCTTGTACAGTCAAACCATCCCAAACAAACAAACATCTAGAACTGCTTATATAAAAAAAAGACAATTCTTACAGTGGTTAGTGTCAGGATGGTTAGGTTGCCGTGTACACAGAGAATCAACTAGTTTAGAAGGAGTCCACATACAGACAATAGCATCTTATTTTTATAGTAGTTTCATTTTCCATACACACATGCAGCACCTGACAGAATGACATAACTGTGTACATCAGTTTTCTTCTCATGTGGACTACTTTGAAATGTATTTTGCCAACTGGGACAGAATGTTCCATTCAGTATTACTTTTAAGATCAAAGGAACACATCCAGAGCCAATAACTGGTCTCCCGACAAATAATATATGCTGTATGAAAGATGAAGTAGTCTGTATTGCATATAATCTCCCATGTTCTAGTGTTTCAGACATTAGCCACTGCATCCATTATTGGTGTTCACCCTCCATTTACTTTCATTGCACCCAATAGCAGTGCCCCCCCCCCCCCACCACCACCACCACCACAATTTACTTGCACAGCATTCTAGAATTTATTCTTGGAAAAAAATCATATTAAAGTTACCCTTGCATTTATAGACACAAAATATATACATATACATACATACACACACACACACAAATAGTGTGCCAGAATGCATTTATAACGAGCAATACTTTATAAGGATTAGAGATTTGCATGTATCTGAACAGTTACAAAAATGATTCAGACTACAACACAGTGCAGCCACTGCCTACTAGAAAATAAATACACAATTATTTACTAATCCAAGACTTCTCACTACTACTTTTTTTTTTAGAAACTCCTAAAGGGAAAAATGTTATCACCTACCCAGGCAAAGTCATTAACACAGCCCATATGACTGAAATGGGAGTGCTATTAGCAATCACAAGAATGAAGCTCACACTTTCTATTTCATCAACAGGCAAGACCGACCCCATGACTCTAACCTTTCTGCATGCAAGAGGTGTGCTGACAATTTCACCTTACTCAAAGGCACCATATGGAGCACTGATAATCAAACACTTTAGCACATAAAGCTATTTAAAGAAAAAAAAATACTTAAAAAAAGGCTCACATAATTTGCAAATACCACTTCTGCAGCCTCCCATCCCACATTTGTGGTCTCTCACTATCTCCAGCTTTTTAGCTCCCTTAGATAAAAAGGCAGACACCGTTCAAAACTTCTTGGGACAAAAATATTCCATGATTTTACTACAGTTTTCCTGTAAAATAATTCATTAATCCTTAACTTGCCAAAAGATATAACTTCTCCCAATCTTATCCTCCCCACTTGTTTTTAAGAATTGTTCTGTGACCATAATTCTATACTCTTAGCTTTAATTCAAGATGCTTGAAACTGCAATCAGCAATTCCAGGTCTGATCTCACAAAAACCCTACATAACACAAAATGTGAAAGCAAAAGATGCAGAACACTGTTTAGTTATGACGCACCTGGTGCTGATTGTAAAATTATAAAAGCATCTCTACTCTCAATTCAGAGCCCAGCTGACATTTTTTCCTTAGAATTACAGTAAGACACTGGTATGTACTGTGTAACACAAACACTTAACCATTTACAACTACTGGGAGCAATGTCCTAAACAAAAATGTACAAATGGATGTACAGTCACAAAAAGTGACTTGGAACTAGTTGTCAAATTCACTACACAAATACATTGCTTAACAAATGGCATGAACACAACCTTTACTGTTTGAAATAAGGCAATGCATTAGTTCAATCTTTCTGATAGCATGGAAACAATAGAGCTGGCATGCTTTAATGGATTTAATGTCCTCAAGTGATTTGGTGCTGCAGAACGCTAGACAGTAACACCAATGCATAAAGCATGCTAAATTTTCCTGAGTGATGGCAGTCTCTACAAGCCTCACTAACAGAAATAGCAATTTTATAAGGGAGCACAAACAATAGATAAGATTGCATCTTGACAAACAGGATGCTCTGGTGAAAAGGTGATGGTGTATAAATCAACACAGCTAAAGCATGGAAAATAAATACTGCAGAAGACAATGCAACTCCTTGTTAAAAACAAACGTACATGAAAAGGGAGTCATTGGCTAATCCAACCTGCTGACTTCATTGCCTAATGCAAAAGGCATATATTCAGTTAGAGAGCTTTTTCGGGCTTACTTTCACTTTTCAAAAACTGCAATGGACCTATTTACCAAGCATACAAATCTCATGGTTAACCATTGATTCATTCTTTCCACCCTAATTTCTCTTTCTGTGTTATCCCCATTCATTTACTTTCGACTTTTCTGTAACAAATAAGAATTAAGAAATGCAAGCATTATATACACACAAATTATATATATATATATATATATATATATATATATACACACACACACACACACCTGGGAACTTGGCTTGATCCACAACCTACTCATTATATTACAGGTTTCACAATTTCTTGTAGCTAGCCATCATTTAACCTCTTTGGCTAAAAACAGGTAACTTCTAAACCAAAATTAACTGCTAATATTATTTTATGTGTTTTGACACTTTCATATATTTAAATAAAAACATTACATAAAGTATTTCCAGCCAAAGGTTCACAAAACAGTCCGACCTTCCTCCCCTTAAGGAAGACACTATGCTGCTCGCATTACAGACTCAGTTTAAAGAGTCATCTGATCGTGTTTGTATGCATGGTAGTACTTTCAGAAATCTTAATTCTATTGGATCAAAAGGCCTGACAACCATTACAGCTGAAGTGATACAGATAAGAGAAATGGTACAGATTTATAGGGACGCATAAGTTTCCAGTTCCACTGTTTAATTTTCCCCAATTCAACTAAATGGCAAGTCATATAGTGTAGATTACAAATCTAAGACTGCACTACTTTATACCAATTATGTGACAGTCTACCATTTTACTCTTACAATATCTACATCTCTCCTATGCCCTTACACAACTCAGATGATGTACTACCACTTTCTCTTTTAGAAAAGGGGAAAAAACACGAGAGTAAAACATTTTAAGATGTTCAACTGTATCCCAAATATAAATGTACATTTAAAAAAAAAAAAAAAAAAAAAAAAAAAAAAAAAAAAAAAAAGGGATTTTAATGCGGCTAGTTTAAGTTTGTTTCCATATGGCGGGTATTAACAGCCTTGTCCCAAACTGTCCTTAAAAGGGTGACAATAGGTTCATTAAAACTCCCAATGACCAAGACTTCCTGCATGCAAACAACGTACCCTCCCCTCCCTTGCAGCACTCACGCCCCTGTTAACATAACTCACTTTACAAAGTGTTACAGTTGAGAATGGACGAATACTCAGCAAGAGCCAATCTGCCACAGACTCATTAACGCACCCACAGTTGGCCAGACGACGTCGGGGGAAGGGGGCAGGATTCTTAAGGGGCTGTTCCAGACATTGTGCACCCCCACCCCCTGTCCCGGCCCGTCAGCAGCAATGCCTCCCATTCCACACCCCAGCACTCTTCACTTACGTAGTCCGGAGTAAGTCCCCGCAGTCGCTTCACTTTATATTAAAATATTCACCCGTGACTCGCCAAATCAGCAACTTCCAAATAACCTATAATCTCCGCTTCCAAAAACGATCTCCTGTGAAGTATTGACCGTATGGGGCCAGCCCAATGGACCATAGGGACAACTAACACCCTCAAAGAACGAGTTACAGGACAGTCACATGACTTTTTTGCACCACCCCTTTTCGCCATTTTGGTACAGGTTAACTCAGTGAAATCTGCTCTCAAATGGGTGGGGAATGTAGTTTGCGCTAACACCCATATGGTATGTTTACCATATTCCCACCCTCAAATGTCCTGTGCAGGAAATAAATCCGTGGTCCCCACCCCTTGCAACGTAATCAGTTGCAACACCCACAAGATGTGGTCCCGCCTCTTGTCCGCGACCTTTGGAAGCTTTTCATTACTTTTTGCTTCTAAGTTCTGAGACAATGGATAGTAGACTTTGGGAGCTAACCTTACTAGTTTGGGAGATAACCTTACTACCTGGCTGAACTTAGTTAGTGATGGGGGCAGCCAGTAGAAAAAATTGAAGCTTCTTTGGTTTTAAACCAAAAATACCTTTATTTGCTGCTTTACTTGACAAATGTGGCCGACATTTAAATTTTGATTTGCAAACTCTGCCGGTGTAAACCGTATTTACATTGAAGCGCAACTATCATGTCATACTTCTCAACATCTTAGAGCAAGAAATTTGGACAAAGCCCGATAAAATGGGGGGATACGAGGCCAAAAATAGGGACACATTTTAAATACTGCTTTTATAAACTCAGAAAGTTGCTAGAGTAACAGGGTTTGTTGTAACATACTTTTTTTCTGGAGGATTTGAAATCTGAAACTCAAATGTAGGTCATTATTTAGTGACATCAATTTTAAGATCATCCCAGTAAATTGCCAGAAAACCAGAAATTTTATGAAGAAAAGACCAAAAATATAAGCCAAAAATCTGGACAGTTGAGAAGTAGTGGAGATCTGGCTCTGGCTGATGATTACTGTCCTTTATTTATCTGGCTCTGGCTGATGACTACTGTCATGAATTATTTATGAATTATTTATTTATAAATAATTTATAAAGTAGTCATCAGCCAGAGCCGGATCTCCAATATTGATGACATACCTCTCAACTGTCCAGACTGAGAGGTATGTACATCAGTATTGGAGATCCAGCTCTAGCTGATAACTACTGCCATAAATGTTCTGCTGTCATTGCTGTGCAGTGCATACATCTTTTTTAACAATGCTCATGTATGTTGGATTATCCAACATAAATACGTTGATCGTTTTTTTCCTTATTCTAAACTCCGTTCCTTCTTCTGAACACTCTTTTCCATACCTCTCAACCTCTTTGAGCAAAAAATCTGGACAAAACCACAAATAATGGAGGACAAAGGCCCAAAAATAGGAACAGTTTTTAAATAATGGTCTCAAAAACTTATGAAGTTGATAGAATAGCATGAATTTTCTGAAGGATATGAAGTCTGAAAATCAAATGTCTGCCATTATTTTCTGACTTCAGTCATCAATGATTTGCCAGAAATCCATGATTTTATGAGAAACAGACCAAAAATATGAGTAAAAAATTTGGACATTCTGCAAAAATCTGGACAGCTGAGAACTATGCTCTTCTCCGTGTATTGTATCCACACAATATAGCGCTCAGCCTTCCATCTCTAAAATGGGGAGCACTACGTTTATTAATGTGTAATATAAAGGCAATATGTGGAACACTTATGAGCAGCTTACTAACTACTTCATCTAGAAAGCTCACAGCACAGTTACATTTATTACTTAATATTTGAAAAACATTCTTTAGACAAAGTAATATAATTCACTATTGTTTACCATTGATATCAATTAAAAAATCCTCATCACTAAATTTGTGTCAGACCTTTTAATGTGGAACTGCGAGGAACATGGACTATTTGAAACTCAAAATGAGGACTTTTCTCATGTGATTTACATGAGAGGTATGGTACCATTCCATTTATTTCTATAAATGTGGTTATTCCCTTTTCTAAAGATCCCACCTCTAGTTCTTTCATTGCTTTTACAATATGTTTCAGCTTAAATATGATTATTGAATAAAGATATTTAAAAATGGAAATGTGTTACTACCATGCCATGTGATGATACTAGATTTTGAATTATTTTTTTTATTCAGCCAATTCTCTGAAACTTGGCAGTAAGCCAACCACTGCTACTCAAGCTTTATTTACCACTTTCTTGGTGTCTGGAGGTAGGAGTGCTTGCCTTAGCCTACCTAATCTTTTATGTATTTATATTCATCCTCCTTCATCATGAATCTTCTTAATAACCCTCTCCCCTACATAGTCACACACACAAACAAGTGTGTAGCTTACAGAGTATCACACACCTCTTTTTTATCACCCACCTTTCTTGTAATATATACTCTCATAGTTTTCATTTCAGGCCTTCCCTGCAGCCCTTTTAATTTGGCAAACATCTTTTTTTTTCATTTCTTCTGTGTCCTTTTTATGGCCCTTCCTGCAACTCCAACCACCACACTTTTTAACCCTCACATTTTTTTCATTCAGTGTCAGCCAAACCTCAATAACAATATTAAAAACTAGCTGTTCAAACACTGAAATAAAGTGCCCCTCTCCCCAACTGTCATCAAACCTGGGAAATCCTTACATGGCTGGAATGGTGTAATGTACTTAGCAGCATATTGTCACAATTCAGAGACATTACTGATAGCCCCATTGTTGGCTTTGAAAAGGTTATGATCTTACCTTTTGATAGTATAAATGAAAAAAAAATCAAAGAGATTATGGTTAGAAATTGGAAATATATAATCATAAATCATTAATTACTAAGTTGGGTTCAGAAATGAGATTTGCATATAAGAGAGTTAGAAATATTAAAAATATTTTGGAAAGAAATATGGTACTATTACAGATGGAACTATGGAAACGTGGTAAATGTTCATATTGCCCTTATATTTATGTGAATGCTTAAAATTAGTATAACTAATTATTCCAAGCATATTTGCTGTAAAATTAAATACAAATGTAATTCAGCAGGAGTAATTTATTTAGCTAGCTGTAAATCCTGTCAAGCATTTTATGTGGGTAAAATGGAGAGACCGCTGAAGTGGAGAAAATATGAACCCTTGTATAGTATACAGAAATGTAATAGTAATAATGCCCTATTTAAATATTCTTTATTATGTATACATTTTGAAGCTTTTAGGGTTTTTTGTGCTTGAAAAGGTTCCTCACCCCTTAAAAGGGGATGATTGGCAACCTATTATAATGTATAGAGAATTATGGTGGTAACTCTTTTTGGAAGCAGTGTTATTCCTTCGCTTGAATTATAATGTTTCGATCAATAGTTTGTTAAAATTACAGTCTTTGAAATTATGAACTGCAAGGTACTTTTGATATAATGTATTTTTAAATTGTTAATGTTTTATATGTTAGAATACCTATCTATATATTTACTTATTTATTGTAATGTTTTTTGACAGAACTTGTGGATTAAATGATTAATTGAATTATTAGAAGATAATGTCATGATTGCTTTAGTATATATACATGGGTCATTTTAAAATGCTGGTTATTCTGATGAAGTCCATATTTTTGGAGAAAAGCACTTCATTTTATTAAAATCTGAATCGTTTGACCTCACCATTTCGGTATTCAGTGTTTCTTTTTATTCTACAATTCAGAGGGGGAATTCGATTTACCTTTGACAAATCTCCCATATTCCCACCACAATTTGCTTTCTTTATCAGTATGCAAATGGTATTTAAAACACTAAGATACCTGGAATCATCATTCTTTCATAAGAACAACTGCTTTCAGCTCTAAAGGTACAAAACTACTAATTTAAGTATCCTGCAATGCCTTTGATTACATCCAGGTTCCTATAATGTTGGGATGTTTATCCCAAACATAACTTCCAGCTAATTATCAGCAGCTTCTGTTCATTATCATTACCCAAGAACTCTGCAGGGATAGCCAAAGCTGTCCGTAATCATATCTATTTTTAACTCTAGAAGCGTATACAATAATAATGAATAATGGCATACCTTATTTGCTCTTGAAATATTAGATATTTCTAGAGTCCTTTATTAATCTCTTATATATATGTGAGGTTACTACTCCATGTTAAATAATCTTTAGACAGGGTCATATTAAAAAATGCTGATTGACTGGCCCATCTTCTGCATCAGAGACCAGTCCTCTCAGCTGAGAAAAAGATGATAGTGTAGAATCCTCAAAATACGGAAACATGCCTACAATGGGGCCAGGCCAGGCCCAGGGGGAGGATGGCCCCCCTGTTGTAGAAGGGAGTAGCAGTCCACAAAAATCACAAAAACTGATAGGCCAAAGAAGAGCCATAAAGATGATAAAGTGGACTACTGAGGATAAGAAAGAAATTATGTGTTGTTACTATTAAGCAAAAAAAAAAAAAAACAGAATTTCCAGACACAAGATATACAAAATGATTAAGAGAGAAATTAGAGGAATGAAATATACTTCCACAGGAAAAACTGTCAGAAGCTTCAAATGAAAATTTGTGTTTATTAATACAACAGATGTGTGAAAAACAGTATATAGATCAAGAAACTTTGACCTGTTTGGAAAAAGAAGCATCTGAGGAAGTGCGATAATATAAACAAAACCTAAAGATATTTGAAAAGTATAAAAAAGAAATATGGACATGGGAAAGAAAGAGAGATTTGATATGGTACAATATTTAGGCAAAGGAGAAAGCCCAAATTAATCAATATAAAGAAGGCAGCCCCAAAGATAGTCGAAGAGAAATATAGGCAAAGGCATCTGGATATGGAAAATTTTACAATTTTACAATAAAAAAATAGAAGTTGAAGTTATGGAGTGACTGTAAAGTAAATAATTTGCTGTAGAAGGTCTAACACAGGTTACATCTCAGCATGATGGAGTGAGTCCCCAAAGCAAGGAGAAGCCGAAAGATCAGGAGACATCTGAAGAAGAAATATGGACATGGGGAAGAAAAAGGAAAAGAGATTTAATATGGTGTAATATTTATGCAAAGGAGAAAGCAAAACTAGCCAATACAAAAAGAGCAGCACCAAAGACATTTGAAGAGAAATACAGGCAAAGGAATCCAGATATGGAAAACTTTGCAATACAAAAAATAAGAAGACAAAGAGGAAAAGTAGAAAAGGAGATTAGTAATGGAGAAGTTAAAGAGACAGAAATTGAGGTTATGGAGTACCTGCAAAGTGAAGGATTCAGTGTAGAACTCTAGTTCAGAAAGCTCCACAACAGGATAGAGCAATGGATATCCAAATTAAGGGGAAACCAGTGGAACAGAAAGAAATAGGTCAGCTGCCATATGAAGATATTTTGGAGCCTTGCACAGGAAACCCGTATAAACGTTCAGTTGAAGCTAGACAGCAAGGGAAGGAACAGGAAACTGTGGAAACTCTGGCACAGTTAATGTTGAGGAGTGATGGGCCAGTGAGTTCCCATATGACAGAGTAATGGACGGCACAGGATAAAACTGAAGAGAATGTGCCACAGGAAGATGTTATAGAACTTTCTATAGAATGCCCACAAGAAACGGAAAACAAGGGATGTGCCCTAAGTTTGGAAGAAAATGAGCTAAGAGAAGAGTTGCTTGATTTAATAGATATAGATAGATAGATTAAGATCAGTGAAAGAAATAGACTGCAGAAAGTCAATAAAACCCAAAAAGTCAGAAGTCTGCTAAAACAAATAAACAGTAATTAGGACTGTCCATAGAGATTCATGCGATACAACAGAAGTAAACAGGCTATATTACTGTGCAGCTAAATTAATAACTGATAAAGTTCTACCACAAGTACACAGGGTAGTGAGGGAAAGGAAGGGGAGAAATCGAATTGAGAAAACAATAACGCAATTAAGACAAGAAGTGTCACTGTTAGAAGACTATAGAAGAAGGAACAGATCAACAAAAATATTAAGAAAGACAGATGTGATAAAACCAATGTGCAGTATTGGAACAGACCAGGATCTATCATGCACTATTGCAAATAACAAACTAAAAATTTCAGCACAGATGGAAAAACTTAGAAGATACAAAGATAAATATAAAGGAAAAGTGCAAAATAAGCAATTTATTGATGACCCAAAAAGGTTTTATAGAGAACTGGGAAAAAAAAGGTAAAAAGAATTGAAAGACCACCAAAAAAAAAAAAAAGAAATAGACACATTTTGGAGAAGTATCTATGAAGATCCTGTGGAACATAACAAAGATGCTAAATGGATAGGAGAAGTAAAATAATTAATAAGAAATTTAAAGGGCAGGATATGAAATGAGATGAAGTAACAGCCAGAGAGATTGAAACAAAGTTAAAAAACCCTCTAATTGGAAATCTCCAGGCCTAGATTCAGTACCTAACTTCTGGTTAAAAGTATTAACATCTTTGCATGAAGATCTAGCCATGAGTAAGAACTATTTATATCTGCACTCCAAACAAACACCAACCTGGCTAACAACAGGAAAAACAATGCTCCTACTTAAGAGTGAACCTGCAAGGTACCCTAAAAATTATAAACCAATAACTTGCCTTCCGATGACATATAAACTATATACAGGAATTGATGCCGACAGAGTCATATGAAACAAAGGATCATTTGTTGTTAAATAAAGTCATAGTGGAGAGCTGTAAAAAGGGGAAGAATCTAAGTATGGCATGGATTGACTACAAAAAAGCATTTGATAGTATCCCACATTCATGGATAAAAGAGTGCTTAAAAATGTATAAGATACACCCTACACTGATCGACTACATTACAGTGACCATGAAACAGTGGCAGACCACTTTGCAATTAAGCCACTATAAAGGGCAAATTATTATCCCAGGGTTAAAAATTCAAAGGGGGATATTCCAGGGTGACTCTCTGTCACTGTTGCTATTCTGCCTTGCCCTTAACCCATTAAGCTGTTTACTTAACAACTTAGGTCATGGCTATAATTTGGCTCCTAGAAAACAACAAAGTGTAAAGACTTCTCATCTTCTCTTTGTCGATGATTCAAAACTGTATAGCTCATCAGATGAACTGAAAGCACAACTGCAGGTTATCAAATCCTTTTCAGATGATATAAGAATGTCATTTGGTCTTGATAAATGTGCAAAAGTAACCTTTAAAGCAGGAAAGCTGCAACACCAAGAAAGCATCAGTCTTGGACAAAAATGTGATATAAAAGAACTTGAGCAAGAGGGAGTGTATAAATATTTGGGAATTGATGAAGGATCAACAGTAAAACATGAACAAATGCGAATAAAACTCAGTAAGGAATATTTTAGAAGACTTCAATTAATCATGAAAACAGCGTTGACATCTAAGAACAAAGTTCACGCTATAAACCAATTTGCTCTTCCTGTCCTAACTTACACTTTTGGAGTGACTGACTGGCCCCAAAAGATGCTGGATAGATTAGACAGAAAAACAAGAAGGATGCTTCATGCTCATCACATGATTTATAAAAATCATTGTATACCAAGATAATATATTTCCTGTTCCGAAGGAGGGATGGGCCTCCTTGAAATTGATTACATGTATAGAGCTGGAATTGTGGGACTGCATACATATCTGCTGACCTCACAAGAACCAAACATAGTGAAAGTTTTGAAACATGAGGAGAATAAATCTAAGATGACTTCCCTGATCAATCTAGCAGAAGCATAGCGGCATCAAGCGGGAATGGAAATCAAACCAGATGTAGATAAAAATCAAGTAGCAACTGAATGTGCCAAAAAAACAAAAGAAAGAATATAAGGTGAAGGATCAGATGAGAAGGCAAGAAATGTGGAAAATGCATAAATATAGTTGCGAGTATAGAAAACTCCTGGAACATGTTGATCAGCATTGAACGTAGGAATGGTTAAGGTGAGGTGAATTCAAACCAAAAGATGAAAGGTTAATATTGGTGGCCCAAGATAGTGGACTACATACAAGTTGGTTTACCAAATCCATTGAACATGTGAGAGAAACAGACAAATGTAGGTTTTGTAAAACAGAATTGGAAACAGCTGCAGACCTTGTTGCTGGTTGTGACATACTAATGGCAAAAGGACTGTATGCTGAAAGGCATAATAATGTGACAAGACTGTTGCATTAGGGATTGTGCGCACATTATAATGATGAAGTAGCTGAAAAACACTGGAAACATGAGCCACAAAGCACAATAGAAAATGATGAAGTCTACATCACATGTGATCACCCATTACCAACAGTTGAAAAGATATATGCATTAAAACCAGATACAGTAGTCCATGAAAAGAAGACAAAAGTAACATTGATCATTGAAATTGTTACACTCAGTGACTATAGTGTCTTGCATACAGAGAGAGACAAAGACATATATATCAGGATTTGCAGGCAGAAACAAGAGCAATGTGGAAGAAAGATACCCAGACTGTTCCAATAGTGGAAGGAGCAACAGGTCTTTATAAAAAGAATTTACAATTGTATTTAGATTTGTTACCAATCCATGTAACTCCATATGAACTGCAGAAGGAGTCATTACTGGGCACATTGCGGATGCTGCGAAGAGCACTTCTGGCTGACATCAAAGATTGAAACAGTACTAATTTCATGAACTTTAATAATACTTTGACTTAGGAATGGGGTCCATTTCCATCATGGTATTAGAAACCCAGAAGATTTGGAGAAATTAAAAAAAAATGAGGATAAAAATTTATAATAACTGGTATCTCTCTTTGCCACATAAAACTGATCAAAACTGTTGCGGTTTATATGCAGTTTGATCAGACTAGCCGGATCCAAGGCAGTGTTTACAAAGTTTCAGTGTAAATATCCTTTTGCCACATTCAACCAAATTAACAAAGGGTGCTCTCCATAAGTCTGTATTGGTCTTTATTCTTTTTATTATATTTGTTAACAGCATATTACTGTGGAAACCTTCATCTCACCCTGCACATTTGATTAGTAACAAATGTTCAGTCTGAATCCAAAATGAATTCCTCATGCCAGAAAAGGGATATAAGAATCAGGTTTCTCACAGAATACATTGACCAAACCAGTCCTCTTATGTGGGAAAAACTCAGTGATATTCAGTCATCCACCATGTTTCAAGAGGCTTTGAAGACTTCTCTGTCTTTTGAGACAGAACACTGTAAGTACTGTGTGAGGATTTTTTTAAATATACTTGTATTGTTTTCTTTTTTCTCATACCTTATTGCACTATTTTATTTATTTATTCTTAATTTTAAAATGTTTAAATTAGGACAACAAAATATAATATAATATAATATATATATATATATATATATATATATATATATATATATATATATATACACACACACACACACACACACACACACACACACACACACACACACACACACATATTTCTTTCTTTTTTCTTTCTTTGCAGTCCATAGCGATAGTTTCTTCCAATTTGTGAACGGTGGTAGGAGACAGAAAGTGTTTTTTGCATTAAAGGTAGTAAGGAAAACCAGTTCAGTTTTCTGATGATTTTTTTTTTATTTGTGAACTTACATTGTTTAATTCTGCTTTATCATGCCTTATTGCAGTGTTATTTTGTTCAAACATATTTTTCTTGGAGATTTAAAAGTTCTAGGTTAGGGCAGAACACAATACTAGTGTTTGTATCTGTGAGGCCATGGGAGATTATATGTCAAATTATGTTCAAATATGAAACTGGTTGTGTTTAAATTAACAAAGAAGCCCGATTCAAAATTCTCCTGTGTCTCTGTGTTGTTTCCCCTCTTGCTTTTATCTACAGTGTTTTCTTTTAAACTTTCTCTTTGAGGTTTTAAAAATTCTAGGTTGCTCAAAAAGGAAACATTGTGTTTCTTCCTGTGAGGATAGTGGGATATAATTGCTTGTGAACTGTGGAAGAAGCTGGAATTTGCAGTTACAAGGAAAACCAATTAATTTTCATATAACTTTCAGAATAGACTGCTAGGTGGAAATATCTGTTTTTCTTTTTGCATTATACATTTACACTGCTTTTGGTTTGTTTTTACTTGGGAGATAGGAAATTCACCAAATAAAAAAAAAAAAATCATCAGCCCTGGATTTATGAGGGGGAGAGTTATATTTTTGGAGGGCTGACATATAGCTGTAGATATATATATATATATATATATATATATATATATATATATATATAGATTCATAGGTTCATAGGGTCATACTAGGCTATCTGCCCTAGGGCATTTATAAGCCTAGCCAGAGTGTGTTTGGCTTTCGCCACCCATTTTAAATGAATTTTGCTATGCCCTTTTTCGAGGTTAGTATACTGTGCCTCTGTCTAACAGTGACACAGAAGTGATACCCGGGGTAAACCTACTATCTCCCATCCACTCATCAAGATTCCTCTTGAAGAGAGTCAATGAGGGACTCTACCTAACCTGGACTGGGATTTTATTCCAGAGTGAAGGGAGCCTCTGGATTATGAATCTGTCCCTCCAGCATGTCCTATTTATTTCAATGCTGATGTTCAAGTATCTCGAGTGTGTAGCTCGATGGGATTTGGATTTTCTGAGGTGCAGCATGTCCATTAATTCCGGGTTGGACATGGCTTTATACGTCAGGCACAGATCGCCTCTGAGCAGGCGGTATGCCACTGAGTAGAGCTGGAATTTTTTTAACCGGGCAGCATATGGCATCTGTTTGAGACCTTTGATCCTCTTGGTGAGGTACTTTTGGGGTCTTTCCAGTTGCTGCAGGTGTCTGGCAAGGTACATCCCAAAAGGGGCATTGTACTCAATTATGGGCCTAATGAGGGATGAGTAAAGAGGCACGATGACCTCCCCTGATCTAGATGTGAATCCCTTCATGATTAGGTGGGCTATATAAAATGTTTTTCTAGCTACTTTGGCCACGTGGTTGTCAAATGAGAGATTGCTATCAACTTGGGTCCCCAGGTCCCTAATTACTTCTTCCGTACTTAATGGATTACCACCTATGTGGTAATTTGTGGGCACTTTGTTTTTGCCAAAGGGGATGAGGCCATGGCTCTGGCACCAGTTGTCTGTTTCTATGAGGCCCTTTTGTAGGATGCTTGTGTCGGCTGGAGAGTCGATTATGGCACCCAGTTTGCAGTCATCTGCGAACTTGGTCAGCCACAGTCCTTCCGTGTTAGCCTGTACCTCTGAGAAATATATACCGAACAAGAGAGGTCCCAGGACTGAGCCTTGTGGGACGCCACTTGTAACTGGTTTGGAGTCTGACATGGCTCCAGCAATTCTAACCATGTGGGTTCTGTCCTTGAGCCAGTTTGCAACCCATCTAGTAACATAGGGGTTTATATTTAAGCTGGTGAGCTTATCTATAATGCCCGAGTGGGGTATTGTATCGAAGGCTTTTGCAAGGTCCAGGTAGGCTGTGTGGACCACCTTCCCCTCGTCAATGGCCTTGGTGACTGTTTCAAAGAAATCAACCAGGTTTAAGAGGCAGAATCTGCCCTTAACAAAGCCAAACTGGGTAGGATCCAGTGTCTGTAGGTCCCCAATATCTTTATTTATGAGGTCCATGATGATCCTTTCCACAGCTTTGCAGACCAAGCTAGTCAGGCTTATGGGGCAATAGTTTCCAGGACCCGTTGAGGCATCACCTTTGTGGAGAGGGACCACTGTTGCTGTATGCCACTCTTTGGGTACATATCCTATAGTAAGGCTGAGATTGAACAGTAGTTTTATGTTTGGGTTTAGTTCTTCTTGGAGTTCATGTAGGACGCAGCCCGGGACACCGTCTGGTCACATTGATGCTGTGTTTTTTGCTTTGGAGAGGGCGGCTCTTACCTCAGCATCTGAGATGTCAGGGGGGCAGCACTCTGCTGGGATAGATATTTGCCCTTTTGGTGGGGAAGGGGGGAGAAGTTTGCGCTGAACCTGTCAGCTAGGATGTTGGCAATGTCTGTGGGTTCGGTGTATTTTTTGTCATTTTGGACTAATTCTGAGCATATCTGGGAATTCCCACCCAGGTTCCTAACATAACTAAAGAAAGCCTTGTGATTATCCTTAGTGTCCTGTGCAATTTTTCTCTCGAAACTGGCCTTAGACGATTTTATGAGTGCCCGTAGTTTTTTGCTAATACTGATCAGAGATGCCTTCCCTTTTTGGGATTTTGCTCTATCATGTAGTAGCTTCCTCCTTCTATTGTATAGTTTGTTTATGGCTGGGGTCCACCAGACAGGACGCCTAACTTTGGAGGATTGGGTCTTGGTTTTATTTGGGATTGCATGATCCATGCATTCTTGAAGGTGTTCATAGAATGCGTTTATAAAGGATTCTGTGGTCTGGGCCGTATTTTCCACAGACCCGGGGGCTTTGAAAGATTCCACCTCGGTTTTGAGGAGTGTGAAATTTGCTTTAGAGAAGTTTTTCACTGTGGTTTTCTGGGCAGGGGCTGGGGTCGGGATGTGAATATCTAGTGAGATTAGTTTATGGTCTGATTTTACCAGTGAGGGATACACTTCTGGTCTGGAGCATAGAGTCCCCATGTTGGTGATGATCAGGTCCAGTATGTTTTCCCCTCTTGTGGGAGTGGCAACAAGTTGTTCCATAGCATTTGAGTTTATAAATTCTAGGAACCTTCGGGCTAGGGTGTTGGAGCTAGAGTAATGCTCCAAATCTATGTTAGGGTAGTTGAAGTCGCCCAATATAATGGTATTTGGAGAGACCTTCATATTTTCCAGTGTTCTCAGGAAGGCCGAGTGGGGTTCCTGGGTTTGGGAGGGTGGTCTGTAGCAGGCTATAAACTGGAAGGCAGTTTTACCCACTGTTAGTTGCACATGGATAGTCTCTGATACTTCGTGCTGTGCCACCAACCTGGAGGTGTGGGTATCTTTGACGAATATTGATACTCCCCCTCCTTTTGTGGTTCGGTCCAAGTTTTGGGGCCGAAAAACATGGTATGAGGTATAACCTGGTAGTGCTGGGGTGCTCTCGGGAGCCTTGAACCAGGTTTCTGTTACTGCACAGATATCAATGTTCTCCATGCTAAGGAGAGTTTCAAGTGCATGCATCTTGAGGTTTAGACTTCTGGTGTTGAGTAGCATTACTCTTAGTTTCTTATCCCTTGTGATACCTATGGAGGTGGGTTTGTCTTTTGAGCCTTGCCTAAAAAAGGCACTATGGGGGTGGCAAGAGCCTTTGTCAATATCCGAAAGCCCAGGTGTGACAGGTGCAAGCCGTCCCTAGCGAAGCATCGTGGCTTGTCGAGCATGTCATCCCAGGCAGACAGGCATTGGATCCCCTTTGAATGACACCAATACTTAAGCCAATTGTTGAAATTGATCATCTTGTCTTCATATTGTGGCATCATTCTTGGTGAGGTGAGGGTAAGATGCTACTCAAGGTCAGGGTCATACCGGCCTGGGCTACATGCTCAGAGAGCTCCTCTATGTCTCTTTTCATGCAGTCCAGGGAGGTACGTCTCAGGTCATTCACACCAGCATGGACAATGACTGAGTCATATTTGTACTTGCCTTGGAGTGACCTGAGTGCTTGTGTTATGTGGCAGATCCTAGCTCCTGACAGGCAGCTCACCGTGACCTTCTTGTTCAGCCTGGTGAGCGGGAGGTCAGTGTGCCTGACGATAGAGTCACCTATTACAAGTGTATCAGGTGTGTTGTTTAGCCTTAAGGGCTGTGACTGTTCGGCACACTGGCTTTGTGAGCTATGTGTTGCATGTGTTTTGTTTTGGGGTAGCGGTTAGTTGGGTGTCTGCTTTGGCAATTTCTGCTGCTTAGGCAGATTTTTATTTAGAGCCTCTGAGTATGTTTTTGTGTGTTTATGTGTTTGGTTTGCTGTCGTGGTAGGTCTATGTGAGACTGGAATTGTAGTGAGTGTGGTTTCCTTCTCCTCCTGACTGGTTACACCAGTACTGAGTTGAGAGAGCTTAGCCTCCAGTTTGGCTATATGGTTGCATCTCTCACATGTGTTGGAATTTATTGGTAGGAGGAGAAGGTTGTCTGTGTACATGAGGCAGTTGTAACATTACCTCAAGATACCCAGATTCACCAGCTGGACCGGAGAGGAGATTGACAACTGACCTTTGGACATGCTAGAATAGTATTGAGAATTCCTTTATAATTGAAAAAAAGGGCCAATGGGGAACAAAGTACTCAAGGGGAGTTTGTGAGAGTGTAGTGCTTTTAATTTTTTAGTGCTGACTTATATAATTGCTTTAGTGAGCAAGTGCCAGGCTTTAGAGTGGGAATAGGGTGTTTATTATGAGAACTAGATCAGTTCTAAAGGAAAAAGTGAAGAGCAGACTTTGTGGAGCCGAGAATGGTTTAAACCAATTAAGTGGCGCTGCCCGATGTTGCGCTATGCGCAAAATCGCGCAAAGCCGCGCTAAAGCGGGTTTTATACAGGGGGACTTGAAAGTGCTAGAAATTGGCCCAAAATGGCCAATAGACTACCAGATTCTTCTGCTGGGAACACTCCTCCAGGGATAGATAGGCTGCTCCAAGCTCCCCACTGCCACTGGTGAACAAAGAAGCCTCCCTTTATCCAAGAAAGGAAATGGGCAACACAGGAACTTTCCAAAAGTCCAGAATACAGCAAAGCCTGTATTTGGACTACTCTAGGTCAGGAAAGATGGGAAACAAGGAAAAATCTTTTTTCTTTTTTGCAACAAACAGCAGGAAAATGCAATAAATATGTAACACAGGCTAGCGCACTTGAATGTGTAGCCTCAACAGGTAAATGCAACAAACAGGACAAACTTTAAAAGTGCAGGTGCAAAAACAACTTTAAACAGTTTAAAACAGTTCAAGAAGCAGAAATACTTTCAGTTTAGCTAGATCAGACAGTCACTCAGGTAGTAGCAGGAAAAAAAACACTTATCAGGTTAGCAGTCGCTCTTTTAGCCTCTCTGCTGCTAGCACCACTCTACAGGACCACAAGGAGCTTGGCTGAGTAGTAACAAGCGCACAAACCACGCCAAAGCGAGTTTTATACAGGGAGACTTGAAAGAGCTAGAAATTGGCCCGAAACGGCCAATAGACTACCAGATTCTTGTGCTGGGAAAACTCCTCCAGGGATAGATAGGCTGCTCTAAGCTCCCCACTGCTATACAGTAGATATAAATATAGATACAGATACAGATATAGATATAGATATAAATATTCCAGACTGGGGAGTGAGACTAGTGTAATCTCAGACATCTATGTAATTTACTCCCTACATCTGCCTTATTTTTCTACTTTTAAACAGTAAAGCTCAGCACTCTTAAGTTAGAGTCAACTAAATTTATATTAGCCAGATTTTTATTTGAATATTCTGTTTTGTTCAACTAATTATTTTTCTCTTTTGTGTGCAGTTATCTTGACCATTGCATATTTAGCCTGTTTCATTACCATCTTAATCTCTTTTATTTATTCATTTTTAATATCTTGTGGCTAGAATGTATTTATCTAGTTATTTATTATTTAAGGAAAAAAAAATATTGTTTAGCACTGCAAGTTGTCAAACTTTGGCACCCATCTCAAAAGCCAGATCACAATGAGCACATTGTGAGGAATTATTTCTATATATTTTTTTCTGATCAAGAGTGAACAGGTGCATGCTGTATTTGGATCTAGCCATATCTAGGGTGATGGCAATACTAATCTTGCCAGGATAAAAAAAACGTGAGGAACTGGATAATTCTGTCAGTCTTTCTTTGAAATTTTGTGTTTATGTGTAAAAATAATAATTTGTTTGAAATGCAGTTACCCTAGATAATGGCACAAAACTGATCCATGGGGGGTGGGGTGGGGTGAGAAACAGGCCTGGATTGTTAGGTCTAAGACTCAGGTTTAGTGGTCAGTTTGTGCTCCATAAAGGCAATATGTACTGTTCCCTTGTATATGACCTTCCAACATCTACACTGAAACTATGAATGGTCCTGGTTGCTTTTGATGAATTAGATTTGTGTGCAATTTTTTATATTAACCTGTTGGACATCACTGATGTGACTCGAGACCATCACTCTGGTGGGCAGCAAATCATAGCCTCTGTCCCTCACATATTCATGTGGTATACTGACTGGTAGTGATAGGATTCAAACCCAATCAGTGTCAGGACACTCATCATAGACTGGTGGCAGAGGGCCATCCATCATAGAGTCTGTTTTGCTACCTATGCATTGAGGAAGAAAATACTGGAGGCAGTACGGGAACCAGGAGTGAAGTTAATGATAAAGGAATCCAAAATGTATACTGAAATGGATTTTGCCTGGGAAACTAGAATGGAAAGGGATGCTTTTGTCTCTGTCTGAATGCAATGCTGTCAGAAGGGCCTCATGTACAAAATGCTGTATCCAGTTGATAGTATGATGGTTCTCCTGGAAACTACTAGAACTTTTGATGACCTGTAGGATGTCCTGATGGCTACACAGAAGCCAACCGACTTACTGAGAGATGAATAGGGTGAGAAGGAAGTGCATCAGTCAGTGAGGCTTCAAAGTTCAGGAAAGACAGCAGAAGATGGATGGCACTGTTATGTCTAAGGAATTTTTTTTGTTCAAACATAGACAAGCACTGACAGAAAAGGTAGATGTTATCCAGGAAGCAAGACAATGTGAAAACAGTGAAGAAGAACTGAGATAACAGGAGAGGGTAAAAGGATGGCTGTGGCACTTAAGAGGGGTTTAAAGAGGTATAGAGAAACTGGATTTAGAGTGAATAAAAACTGCAGTGGAACTGATGTCCTTCTAGCTCTACAGAATTTATTTAGTGAGGGTGATTTACCGTTCCCTACCTGAGTGTGTGCTATGTAACTGTCTACCAGGTCTGAATTTAGAAAGGGTTAGAGAACTGTGCTATACAGATTATAACTACTGGCTAAAAGGCAAACTGCTTGTTTATTTAAAGATTGAACTAGCTTGGACAATGTGTGTGCTTATTGGTCAAAGTATAACATGTGACCAAGAGAACGGTGGAACTTGAAAGCTCTAGATCAGTATGTCCAGAATCCATTGTAAGCTGCCAAATAATCACGCTAAATGAAGTGAGTGCCTTTGTTCAAGTAAACAGGTACAAATGCAAGTTTAATTATACTAATCGGCACCAAAATATGGGAGAGGTACATACCAAAGTGAGAAATTGAAGACGTTTACTTCAGTTAATTGTTCATGGGGTGACAATTCCCTAATGGAAAATGTGTGAGGGGAACATGCATCTGCCAACCTGAATTGGAGGACATTTTTTAATGATTTACATGCAGGCAGATACGGTTCAGATGTGATCATAAATTCAAAAGGGAAGGATGGGGCATAGTTGGAGGGCAGCATATCAGAAAGAAATCAACAACACCTGATAAAAGGGAAATAATATAGCAGAAGAAGAGATTCTACATAGGCAGACAGAGGCCAGACAGGAAGAGCTAGGAAGGAATAACAAACTGTTTTGGGGTCCTGCAAATTGAGTGGGGGGCCAAGGGGGGTGTAGATGAAGCAAGAAGCCCTTATGCTTGTTGCAGTAGCTGTAGTGATGGCTAATAAGGGCTGAGAAGAGAGTGACAAAATTGGGGCTCTGTCCTTGGATGGACAATCTATAAATATGTATATAGTTTTGGAGGGGAGCAGATTATGGAGTCTGCAATCTGAGAAGACCAAAAACCAAAAGGTTGCGGCTAATCTACAAACCTATGAACCTATGTTGTTAATCAAGCTTCTAACCCAATGATAAAGCACCATGGACCCAGCGTGGAACAGGAAAAGCCAGCTACAATCACCAAATACCAAGACAGGAATTAAAAGGAATCTGCCAACAATGCTCTAAAATAATTTATTATAAATACGTTAAGCACTTTTATTCAGCGAACCCGGAACTTCATCAGAACTAATGGGTCCATACATCATTTCCTTTCATATCAAGTATCTAAAAAGAACAAAGAAACATTTGAACCATTAACTATTATGACATTGTTCAAGGTTCATAAATACCTGTGATTTAAAAATTATCATAAAAAATGTTGTAAATAATATTTAATAATTATATATACTATAAATGTTATTGCTAGTGTACTTAAAAACATTGAACATCATACTAATCAATTATCTGAATCAGCACTGTACAATAAAATAATATGTAAATATGAATCCTATTGAATATAAATCAAATAAATAAATAAATACCTACAGTTTAACAGCACTTAATTTAAGTACTGGTGGAAATGATAACATGTCATTTAGTCCCGGTGGGTTCATGGCATCCAGTCTTAATTGCCATACAAGCTTCTTAAACCCGAGCCTTGATTGCCACTCACCACGTCTGGGGCAATGAACTACCTTTTCCAGAATTCCAAATTTAAAATTACTAAAATTATCACACACAACAGAGTGTTTATATAAAACATTATCAATGTTTCCTGACCTTATGCCATCTAGGTGTTCATAAATTCTTTTTTGTATTGCTCGTTCTTAATCATGCTTTATATAAACACTCTGTTGTATGTGACAATTTTAGTAATTTTAAATTTGGAATTCTGGAAAAGGTAGTTCCCAGAGGTGGTGAGTGGGAATCAAGCCTCGAGTTTAGGGAGTTTTTGTGGCAGCTAAGATTGAATGCCATGAACCCACTGGGACTAAACACCTGATAAATTCTCCAAATATTTAAATTAAGGGTGGCTAAACTGTTGAGATTTGTTATTTATTTATTTATTTATTTGATCTATGTTCAAGAGGTTTCATATTTATATATTATTTTATTATTTTATTGTATAGTGCTGATTCAGATAATTGATTAGTATGATGTTCAGTGCTTTTAAGTACACTGGCAATAACACTGATAGTATATTTAATTATTAATTATTAAATATTATTTTATGAATTTTTTGATAATTTTTAAATCACAGGTATTTATGAACCTTAAACAATGTTATAATAGTTAATAGTTCAAATGTTTCTTTGCTCTGTCTTTTTAAATACTTGATGTAAAAGAAAATAATGTATGGACTCATTAGTTCTGATGAAGTTCTGGGTTCACAGAATGAAAGTGCTTAACGTATTTATAAAAATTATTTCAGAGCATTGTTGGCAGTTTTCCTTTTAATTCCTGTATTGGTATTTAATTATTGTAG
>NC_056739.1:1054703724-1054751224 GCF_019279795.1 Protopterus annectens
AAAAGAGAAACGTCACGAGACGAAAGGGGGACAGATGGAGCGCCAAGTTACGGCAGTTAGTAACATGGCGCCGACATCAGTGCAACTAGAAACAGATCCAGGGCCTTCAACCGTGGTTGCACCGTGTGGATCGATGGATTCTTCAAATCTAGAAATAGTTGCTGACACAGTTTTTAATGAGGGGACAGAAGGATGTGTTGAGGTCATGGTTGATATGACCATAACGGGGCAACCCGTTAGTGAAGCTACAACTAACTCTGAAACTACCACGAGCACTGAGACTGTGGGCCATGTTTCCAATGAGGCATTGGACAAATGTTCACGAGCAGGAGCCAGACCCAAACTACGACCCATGCAGAGTCATTTTTTAGACCTGTTACCAGTTCAAGTGAAAAAGAAGGGTCCATGGAAGCGCTCTTCAAGCGACGACAGGGAACTGATGAAAAAGAGAAGGACAGTAGAGTGACTTATAGTGAGTCTGATAATATTGTTTTTAATCTATCCTCTCGTGATTTAACAAGCGATGAGCTAGCAGTATTGAATAAAGGCTTGTCTTTTGTTCCAAGCAAGATGTGTAGTTATCAAGAGGTTTTACTTGATGTTATGTATTTTTGTCGGGGGTTGATGTTGGGAAAGATGTATGGCAATGCTGATAGTGCACATACAGGTTTGAGGAAACCAAGTAATTTTGTACCGGCTTTGGTACCGGCTTTGCAACTTTTTATCAATCAATGTGATCGAGACCTTGTAGAATATTTTCAGAGTAGGGATAGAGAGAATTACTATAATCTGACTGAAAGACAAAGGTTGGCACTTTCCAAATTAAGTGGGTATACCGACATTACGATAAAGATGGCAGACAAGGGTGGATCAGTTGTGGTCCTGGATTCAATTTGGTATGTGCAGAAATTAAATATGCTTTTGTCTGATGTGAGCACCTACATACCTATCAATCCCGTTGAAGTGAGGAGGGTTATTAATAGGGTACATAATAAGTTAACTGTTTTGAATCAAAAGTTATTGATTACACCACAGGATTTGGAGTTTTTACATGTTGAGAAACCGATTACTCCAGTATTCAAAGCATTGCCGAAGGTACATAAGAGCTTGAGTGACCCACCCCTAAGACCGATTGTATCGGGTAGGGGGTGGGTCACAGAAAATATCTCGATTTGGTTGGAAGTGTTTCTCAAGCCATATGTGGCTTCCATACAATATATATTGAAAGACACAGGGCATTTTTTGATGCTAATTGGTGATATTAATCCAGGGGAGTTATCAGAGACATGCTTGATGGCCACCCTGGATGTGAACAATTTGTTCACGGTTATCAACAATGATTATGGGACAGGGGCCATCAAGACCCTTTTAACAGCTAGGGGACTCCCACACAACAAAGTGGAGTTGGTCGTTGAACTGTTAACCTTGGTATTGGAAAATAATATATTTCAAGGTACAGGCAAGGTGTATAGGCAGGCACAGGGGATTGCCATGGGCACCCCCTGTGCCAACACCTATGCTAACCTTGTTCTTTCCCAATGGGAAGAGGCATTTGTGTTTGGCAATCATGCCTGGAAGGCACACCTATACAAATACTTCCATTTTGTGGATGATATATTTATTTTGTGGAAGGGGACAGATGTAGAGCTAAGGTCCTTTATTGATTATCTCCATACCACTACCACCTTCCTTAGATTTAGCGTGGTCATGTCCAAGGAGGCTGTGGATTTTTTGGATGTTTGTTTGATACAGCAAAACGGGGGATTTTCTTCCAAACTTTTTAGGAAGGAGTGTTGGAGGAATACGATGCTGTCTTTTGACAGCATGCACCCGAGACACACTTTCCCCAACGTTGTCCAGGGACAGTTAGGACGGATCTCCAGGTTGAGCAAGGATGATAACCAGTTTGAGGGGGAATTGGCACATTTGGGCCAGTGTTTTATTGATAGAGGGTACAATGACAATATGGTTAAGGAGGTCATAAAGAAGAACAAACCATATAGATCCAGCAAATATAAACCATGGCTAGATACATCATGTAACAACCAAGTGGAAAAGGGTGTTAGAACACGTACCCGAAAGGTAACATTGACTTACGGGAGTGATGCTAGAGGGGTCAGCAACATTATACGGAGCAATTGGAACATCATAACAGGTGATGAGTCTTTAAGAGACATGGTAGGCACTCAACCGTGTTTTGTATACAAAAGAAACAAAAATTTGAAGGATGTTCTTTGTAGAGAAGAGAGGTTTTCTGTTAGGAAGAGTGTTATGGGGAGAGCAGGGACAGTTCCTTGTGGCCGCTGTAAGGCATGCGCCTTTATTAAAAAGGCGTGGAATTTTGCCACCCCAACAACAACAAAGTATATGTTTTTAAGGGGAAAGCAACTTGTAACACTACTGATATAGTCTATATAGCTGAGTGTAGCTCGTGTTCGAGCTATTACGTAGGGAAAACTAATCAGATGTTAAAAGAAAGGATACTTCAGCATTTGTCAAACATTAGAAATGCAAATGAAAGCAATGCATTGTTTAGGCATTTGAAAAAATATCCCCTGCATAGTTTTACTTTTAGGGTCATTGTTAACTTGCATTTGACCGATAGGGGGGGTGATATTAAATTGAGTACTGAATTGGCTGAGACTAAATGGATCCTGGAACTGACAGCACACAGGGATCCAGGGTTAAATGATGTAGTTCCTCTCAAACCAGTACTTAGTAAAAGGCGGGTTTTTTACTAAATGATGATTGGGTAGGTTGTGTTTTAAAAACAGCAATGTGATGTACTGCTTTTATCTGATGAAGGGGATTAACCCGAAAGCGCTCATTACCTGTTGTATTTGTTTTACGGAATAAATTGTTTTATATAACCAGCAGCATCCAGCTACGTTTTTTCGTTTACTTTTGGACAATTTGTTACGGACAGCTGGATTTGGCAGAGCAACGACCCTTTTGTCTTTGACTCTATAGTTAGGCATGTTCCACTCACCAGGATAAACAAGGAGAAAGTTACTGTCAGCTGCCTGTCAGGTGCCAGGATCCGCCACATAATGCACGCACTCAGGTCACACCACAACAAGTACAAATATGACACTGTCATTGTCCATGTTGGTGTGAATGACCTGAGATGTATCTCCTTGGACTACATGAAAAGAGACATGGAGGAGCTCTCCGATCTTGTTGTCCAGGTAGGTATGACCCTAGCCCTGAGTAGCATCCTGCCATCACCCAGAATGATATCACAGTACAAGGACAAAATGATTGACTTCAACAATTGGCTAAGCTTCTGGTATCATTCTAAGGGGATCCAGTATTTGTCTGCCTGGGACAACATGATTGACAGACCACAGTGCTTTGCCAGAGATGGCCTGCACCTGTCGCCCTTGGGATTCCGGATACTGGCAAAGACTCTTGCCACCCCTATAGTGCCTTTTTAGGCAAGGTTCACATGACAAATTCACCACCGTAACAGGTACAAGTAAGCAAAATCTGAGGGTAATGCTACTCAATGCTAGAAGTCTAAACCTCAAAATGCACTCACTCTAGCCACTCCTTAAAATGGAGAACATCGACATCTGTGCAGTGACAGAGACCTGGTTCAAAGCTCCAGAGAGCACCCCTGCATTACCAGGCTATAATTCATACCACACCTTTCGGCCACCTAACCCAGAATGAAGCACTAAAGGTGGAGGCGTGTCCATATTCATTAAGGATATCCAAGTGCAACTAACTCTGGGCAAGACTGCAATCCAAATTGTAGCTTGCAACAGACCCCCCACCATGCCCCAGGATTCCCCCTCCTCATTTATTGATACACTGGAAAGTATTAGGGTACAACCCAGCACCCTAATAATGGGCGATTTCAACTACCCCACCATTAACTGGGACAACTACTCATGTACCAACTCTTTTGCTCAACGTTTTCTGGAATTCATAAATTCCAATGCCTTGGATCACCTTATTCACACCCCCACCAGGGGCAGCAATATCCTAGACCTGGTCATTACCAACATGGGCAACTGGTATTCCACACCAGAGGTCATTTCCTCGTTGGTCAGATCCGACCACAAGCTAATCACCCTAGACATCCACATCCTGCCCCCACCCCCAATTAAGGAAACCACAGTAAAAAACTTCTCCAAAGCCAACTTCACACTTCTTAAGACAGAAGTGGCAAACTTCATGACACCCATGCAGACGGACAATAGAGGTACGACTGCTGAATCCTACACAAATGCACTTTATAAGTACTTACATGAGTGCATGGATCATGCTATCCCTAATAGAACCAAGATGCTATCCTCCAAATAAAGGAAGCCAATCTGGTGGTCCTCTGCCATCAACAAACTCTACAACAGAAGAAAGAAACTTGCAAAAAAGAGTAAAATCCCATGACTGGAGGAAGTCCCTGGTCAACCTCAGTAAGAAGCTGGGATCCCTCATAAAATCCTCCAAAGCTAGTTACGAAAACAAAATTGTCACTGACTCTAAAGACAACTACAAAGCATTCTATAGCTATGTCAAGAATCTCAATGGCAACACTCAGATCTGCTCTGAGTTACAGCACAATGGCACTAAATATACAGAACCAACTGATATTGCCAACATCCTGGCAGATAGGTTCAGTGCTAACTTTACCCCCTTCTCACCCCCTAGAGGGCCCATCTCTATACAAGAAGAATGCAAAGTTCCTGTAATCATGGCTGCACAGGTAAAAAAACACACTCTCCAAAGCCAAGAACACAGCATCCATGGGACCTGACAATATCCCAGGTTGCGTTCTACACGAACTACAGAATGAACTGGCACCCTACCTAAGTACCATGTTCAATCATAGCATCACCTCAGGCTTTGTGCCCACTGAATGGCACACTGCGACGGTTATCCCACTCCACAAAGGGGGATACACGATGGACCCCGGGAACTACCGCCCCATTAGCCTGATGAGCCTGGTCTGCAAGGCCATGGAACTCATAAACAAAGACACTAGTAATCTCCAAACTCAGGACACTACCCAGTTCTGGTTTGTAAAAGGCAGATCATGTCTCCTAAACCTGATTGACTTTTTTGAAGCAGTCACCAAAGCCATAGATGAGGGTAAGGTGGTTCACACAGCTTATCTAGATCTCGCCAAGGATTTAGACACCATCCCCCACTCTGGAATTTTAGATAAGCTCACTAAACTAGGTATAAATCCCTATGCCACAAGATGGGCTGCCAACTGGCTCATGGACAGAACCCACACTGTGAAAGTAGCAGACTCCAAATCCAACTTCAGACCAGTGACAAGTGGAGTACCACAGGGTTCAGTCCTGGGTCCTCTCCTGTTTGGTATCTACTTCTCTGAAGTACAGGCTAACACAGAAGGTCTTTGGCTAACAAAGTTTGCAGAAGACTGCAAACTAGGAGCCATAACCAAAACTCCTAACGATGTGGACATACTACAAAAGGGCCTCACTGAGACAAATGCCTGGTGTCAAAGCCATGGCCTGAAGCTCAATGCCAAAAAGTGTATTGTCATCCCCTTTGGTAAAAACTCTGTACCCATGAACTACCACATAAGTGGTAGTCTACTTAACTCTGAAAGTGTGATAAGAGACCTTGGGACACAGATGGACAGTAATCTCTCCTTTGATAATCACATTGCCACAGTGGTCAGAAAATCCTTCTACATGGCTCACCTCTTCACAAAAGGTTTCTCATCCAGAAAAAAAGAGGTCATTGTTTCCCTCTACTCAACACTCATTAGACCCATTATAGAGTACAATGCCCCTTTTGGTATGTACCTCACAAGATATCTACAACTGGAAAGGCCACAGAAATACCTCACAAAGAGGATTACTGGCCTCAAACAGATGCCCTACGCAGACCATCTCAAAAAACTCCAGCTTTACTCCGTCGCATATCGCCTACTCAGAGGTGATCTCTGCCTAACATACAAAGCTATGTCAAACCTAGAGCTGTTAGACATGCTCCACTTAAAGAAATCCCAATCCCTCTGAGCTACAGACTCTAGGGACCGAAACCTTGCCACCACAATAAACAGAACATGCTGGAGGGATAGATTCCTGTCCCAGAGACTTCCCATACTCTGGAACAGACTACCTATCTATGTCAAACAGAGCTCCTCATTAGCACTCTTCAAGAAAAATCTTGATGATTGGATGGGAAATAAGAAATTCACCCCAGGGATCACTTCTGTGGCTCTGCTCGACAGGGGCACAGGAAAATAATTTTCTTGGGTGGCGAAAGCCAGGGTACCTTTTTGGCTAGGCTTATATAGGCTCTAGGGCTAATAGCCTAGTACCTGCCTATAAACCTATGAACATATTATTTAGTCCCCTACCTAAAATTAAGGAACATAGTTAAATTTATTTCAGTGATGTTAAAACAAAAGATAGTATGTGGACACATTCCTGAACTCTGCTTACTGGTTGTAATAAGGTGAGTTCACAAAACATGACCATTGTCAGACCTACAAAGTTTTACATCCATCAATGTGACCAGTATTCTATGCAAACTCACAGAAAGTGCCATGATGTAACTTTTCCAAAATTACACAGGGGAGCCACTTCTTTTAGGTAACAAACAGTATGGTGTTGTTAAAGGGAGAACCTACAGTTTGAATCACATGTCATTCTCTGAAGATATAGCATTAGCACCTGATGATGGACTGACATTGCATGCTGGGATGCTTATATTAACCTTAATAAGGTACTCTATTCTGCATAACAGAATACTTGACAAGGAGTAAAACATTAAACAAGATGTAAAATGTTGGGGGAGTGGGTTACCTATCTATCCTGACAGGTATTATTACTGCCATTTGTCAAAGGGTCTATACTGGGATCTGCTTTTTTCAGACTACTCTTAGATATGCAAATGGTAAATGGGCTCTAGATAATCTGTTATTATGGGTGAAGAACTGCAAACCTCATCTGTGCACATGGTCTGGAAATTGGTGGAACATTCTGAGTCATTTTGGAATACAGTGGAAGCCCTTTTTAAGGAAACAGTGTCAGAAAGGACTACTGAGATGGGACTCATTTCTGTAAATGTGGTTACTGTGCCAATTAAACAATTCTGAGGAGACAAGATTTTGAAAGTAAATTATATTTGTTTGGAAATGTTCTGGATTTTGGCGGGGTGTTGTGGTTTGGAAATGTGTTGGATATTGTTGGGGTGTTGTAGTTAACACACCTTTTCAGTCTTATGGAGAGGATGGCGATTTTACATCTGGACTAGCAAACTGGGGTGGTAGTCCACATTTTCAAAAAATGGGAAAGGAAATTATATTCCTATTGTAGAGGGATCACATTACTCAGTCTCTGGGGAAGAGTCTATACCAGGATGCTGGAAAGGAGACTCCATTTAATAGCCAGGCATTTGCTTCACCCCTCTCTAGTTATGGTTTTTGTTCTGTGGATGGTTCTACAACAGTATAGGGTCCCAGTGCCATTGCTGCAAACTGTTTAGTCCTTGTGCTTGCAGAGTGAGTTGTGTCTGCTATGTTAGCATTAATATGAATTATTTATGGGCAGAGAATTCCACCAAGGGAACATCTTGTTTCTTGCTTTCACCAGTTCATGATTGTCACAGACAGGATACCAATGTCCATCTAAGGAATGATATCAATTTTTGAGAGACAGAGATTGTATTTCTGTTGTTAGCAGATAATGTTCTCTTCTTTAATCTCTGACATGCACTGAAGTGAATCACTGCTGAGTGTGAAGCAGGTGGGATAAAAATCATTGCATCCAAAAACAGAAGTCTTGGCGTTCTCCCATAAAAGAGTTGATTGTTATCTAAAAGAGAAGGTTGCTATCTCACGTGCATGGGTTTAAGTATCTTGGAGTCTTTCTCACAAGTGAAGGTAGAGTGAAAAGAGAAGGTCGCTATTTCAAGTGCATGGATTTAAGTATCTTGGAGTCTTTCTCACAAGTGAAGGTAGAGTGAATTAGGAGACTGATCAGTGAATGGGTGCAGTGCTAGCGGTAATGCAGGCAATGTACTAGACTATAGTGGTGAAGCAAGACCTAAGTCATGGGGGAAGCTGTCAGTTTACCAGTCTATCTACATTCTCATCCTTAGGTATGGTCACAGGGTTTGGGTAATGAAGAAAAGGCTCACAAGTATATGTGGTAAAAATAAGGTTCCTTCACAGAATTTCTGGGCTCAGTCTCAATGACAGAGTATGGAGTTCAGCAGCCCAGGAGGAGCTCAGAGCAGAAGCCACTGCTCATTTCATTTGAAAGGAGTCAGTTGAGGTGGTTTGGGTAGCTAGTGAGAATGCTTCCTGGTCACTTCCTACAGGAGGTTTACCAGGTACAACTCATTGGGAAGACAGCTCCAAGGCAGCCATAGGACATGTTGGAAAGATGATATCTCTCAGATGGCTTAGAAACATCAAATCCCACAGAATGAACTGGGGAATTTAGTTGGTGATATAGAATTCTCATCTGCCATGCTTAGTTTGCTACCTTCATGGCAAGTTGTTTAGAAAATTGATGGATGGATGGACAGACAGAAAGATTGGTGGTACTGAGCATGGTAGTAGGGTGTATCACACGTTTGTTATGGGGATAGTTTTGAGTCCCTGTCTGCTGATGTAAAAGTAGGACCACGGATGTATAAAGTCAGACCTGGGCATAAACCACTAGTATCCTGTTTCAGGGTGGCTTGAGGACTTTGGCTAGCTAAATTCTTTATTGTATATTACTTTTTTGCACTTGATCTGTTTCAGTGATAGTTAACAAAACTGTACTGCATTTATTTATTTATTTGCTTGACTGAATGTTGCTGGTCTCTGTCTGCATTTTGTTTCTCAGGGTTATACAGCACTTAAGCTCAAAGCCCACTGGTTTCACAGTGGGGGTTGCTTTACATTCTGTGAAGCCAGCATATCCAGGGTGTAAGCTACTAGTCAACAATTTTTAGTGTTTATCTGATTGCCTGAGAGTTTAACTTTTCTTTTATACTGCTGGTATAAAAAGTTACATTTCTGTGAGACATTGCTAAGTATCAGGCTGTGACTGATTCTATAATCATCTGGGCAAACAAAGCTGAGGTAAGTATAGTTTTTTGCACTTCATCTGTTTCAGTGATAGTAAATAAAACTGTACTGCATTTATTTATTTGCTTGACTGAATATTGCTGGTCTCTGTTCTACATTTTGTTAACAAAACTGTACTGCATTTATTTATTTGCTTGACTGAAAATTATTGGTCTCTGTTCTGCATTTTGTTAACAAAACTGTACTGCATTTATTTATTTGCTTGACTGAATATTGCTGGTCTCTGTTCTGCATTTTGTTTTTTTCCACCCTTCCGCCCAAGTGTTGTTGTATCATTAAACTTGGTGTCTTTGGAAGTGCCCGCCCTTGCTGTAAATTTGATTTTGAACACTCCTTCCAGCCAGTTCCGTCTCATTTGCTCACCCTACTGAGTACAGTGAGATCATTTTGGAAGGACTACCCCCTTAGTTTCTTAAGGTTGTTTCCTCCCTCTCCACTTAACCCACCCTCTCCAATGAAAAAAAAAAGTTATACGTTATTCAGCTGCTTTTACTGTAATTGTGTTCTTCCTACATTATTACCTTATTTGCTTGCTGCTTGCTCTTAAGTGTTCAAGTGCTTTTATTCTGCTGCATTTATTACTGCTTGCTAGTAGCTTGATTAAATTTGTCTGTTATTCTGAGCTTCTTAGTTTTGGTTTTAGCACTTAGACTCTAGGCCAGTTATTTTACATTGAAGAAGGTTTTTGTGGTCTACACTCTTGTGGACAAACCCTTATCAAAACCCGCTCTCCATAAGTCCATCTAAGTTTTCAGATTACTATATCTGGACAATTCCCATCAGTTTCTCCTTCCTGCCTGGTCGATATGGGTATACTGACACAGTGCAGCAACTTCCTCATGTTCACTGACAGCCCTCTTCTCTTAGTGCATAATGATTGTATTTGCAGGAAATGCATCTACATCAGTAAACTGGAATCCATGCTCTCTCGCACCACACTCAGTACTCCTGACAAAGAGGAGACTGCCAGAACAAACACCACACCACCCACATCATATAGCCAAGCACAACACACACACACACACACACACACACACACACACACACACACACACACACACACACACACACACACACACACACACACACACACACACACACCTATGCAGAGGTCCTCAATAAAAACTTACCTAAGCAGCAGAGATCTCCAAAGCACACAAACATTACACACACACACAACTTCAAACACATAACAAACAGCAGACCAATGTCTCACAAATAGTCATAACAATAAATCAACATGACCCATAAGGCATAACAATAAACCAAACATACTAGTCATTGGCAACTCAATTGTGAGACACACCGATGTCCCCCTCACCAGGCTTGACAAGGAGAAGTTCACGGTCAGTTGTCTGTCAGGTGCCAGAATCTGCAACATCACGCACACACTTAAGTCTCTCCACAACAGGTGCAAGTATGACTCTATCATTGTCCATGTTGGTTTGAATGACTTGAGACGTACCTCCCTGGACTATATGAAGAGAGACATGATTGAGCTCTCAGAGTATGTGTCCCAGGCAGGTATGATCCTAGCCCTAAGCAGCATTCTACCTTCACCAAGAGTGATACCACAATACCAACAAAAATAATTGACTTCAACAATTGGCTTAGTTTCTGGTGTCATTCCAAGAGGATCCAGTATCTATCTGCCTCGGATGACATGGTTGACAGGCCTCAATGCTTTGCTAGAGATGGTCTCCACCTGTTGCCCCTGGAATTCTGGATTCTGGCCAAAGGTCTTGCCTCCTCCATTGTGACGTTTTTAGGCAATGTCCAAAAGACAAATCTTCCAACATAAAGATCTGTCAAAAAGCAAATTGAAGGTCATGCTACTTAACTCTAGGAGCCTTAACCTGAAAATGCATTCACTGGAGGCTCTCCGACATCTGTGCACTTACGGAAACTTAGTTCAAGGCTGTGGAGAACATCCCTGCCTTACCAGGCTATACCCTGTTCCACACATTCTAAAATGAGATCAGGAAGACTAAGGGTGGTGAAGTCTCTGTCTTCATTAAAGACAAGCACACCTACAGACTGGTTTTCCAGCATGACACACTAAAACTACTCCAGGTGTAACTAACAGTTGGCATGACACCCATACACATTATAGCCAGTTATAGACCCCCCCCCTGCATGACTCAAGACAACCACTACTCCTACCTGGACCAACTCAACTCTATCAAGGTACCCCCTAAGACCTTGATCCTTGGTGATTTCAACTACCCCACCATAGACTGGTGACCTATTCATGCACTAATGCACTCACCCAATGATTCCTGGACTTCATCAATTCTAATGCACTAGACCAGCTTGTCTCATCCCCACAAGGGGAGATAACATTCTGGACTTGGTTCTCACCAACACGGGTGACCGCTGCACAACTCCCATAGTAAGTTCTTCCCTAGTGAGATCAGATCATTGGTCTGTCTCATTTGAAGTTTCTATCCTGCCCAACCCCCACACACACACACCTCCACCAGCCGTAACCAGGCTGAAAAACTTCTCAAAAGCTGATTACAACCTCCTAAGGGAGGGTATCAGTAGCTTTATACTACTGACCCCCTCAGAGGATGCAGACAACTATGCTGAACAGTACACCAATGCAGTATACAAGCACTTGTACAACTGCATGGACTCAGCCATACCCAAAAGAACTAAAACCTGCTCTTCAAGGAAACACAAACCTATCTGGTGGACATCCTCCATTAACAAGCTTTACAACAAAAGGAAGAAACTGTTGTCCAAGGGTAAAAAGTCACCAATTCCCAATTGGAAAAACCCCCTCCTTAGCCTCAACAAGCAAATTAGATCACTAGTGAAAACCTCCAAAGCCAATTATGAATCGAAACTAGCCCCTGAAACAAAGGGAAACCACAAAGCCTTCTTCAGTTATGTCAGGAACCTACATGGCAAAGCCCAGGTTTGTTCCAAATTAGTACTTAACAGTACCACTTACATTGATCCTGTTGACTTAGCCAACCTGCCAGCAGATAGGTTAGTGCAAACTTCACTCCCCTTGTTATCGTGAAAGGCCCATTTGACATTCTCTTTACTAGTCCCACTTCTCACATCTCCATAGATCAAGTGTTAAAGGCCCTATCCAAGGCAAAGAACACAGCTTCCATGGGATCTGATAGTATCCCAGGCTGTATTCTGCACCATCTCCAGCAAGAACTAGCTTCGCCATTGAGCACCCTATTCAGCCACAACCTAAGTACAAGTTTCATTCCAGCAGACTGGAGAACTGCCATTGTCATCCCCTTGCACAAATGTGGTGCCACTACTGACCCTGGAAACTATCGCCCCATTAGCTTGACAAGTCTGATCTGTAAAGCCATGGAGTGTATTATTATGGACTTCATAAACTAGGACATAAGCAATTTCCAAGCACTTGACCCCATCCAGTTCAGATTCGTCAAGGGCAGATCTTGTCTGTTGAACCTGGCTGACTTTTTTGAGACTGTCATCAAGGCCCTGGATGAGGGAAAGTCAGTACACACAGCTTACCTTGACTTGGCCAAAGCCTTTGACACAATCTCCCACTTGGGCATCATCAAAAAGCTAACACAACTTGGTGTAAATCCATATCTCATCAGGTGGGTGGCCAACTGGCTCACCAATAAGACCTACAAGGTCAAAATAGGTGCCTCCACCTCCAACAGCAGACTTGTCACTAGTGTTGTTCTCCAGGGATCTGTCCTTGGATCCCTACTGTTTGTCATCTACTTCTCAGAGGTCCAAGCAAAGACAAAAGGCCTGTGGCTAACCAGGTTTGTGGATGACTGTAAGTTGGGTACTGTCATTGACTCCCCAAATGATGTTAGCATACCGCAAGAGGGTCTCACAGCAACATATGACAGGTGGCAAAGTCATGGCAGTAAGTTAAATGCAAAAATGTACTAAGATACCATTTAGCAAAAAACACAGCCCCTACTGATTACCACATCAATGGCAACCTCCTAAGCACACAACCTGTGTGAGAGACCTGGGTACACAGGTTGACAACAATCTCATATTCGACTATCATGTCGAGGCAGTGGTCAGAAAAGCCTTTTACTTGGTTCATCTCATAAGTAAAGGGATTACATCCAGAAAAAAAGAGGTTATTACTGCTCTGTACTCCTCCCTCATTAGGCCAATAATTGAGTACAATGCCCTGTTTGGTATGTACTGCATCCAAACAACTGCACCAGCTGGAAAGGCCATAGAAATACCTCACAAACAGAATCCAGGGCCTCCAACACCTGTCCTATGTGGACAGGCTCAAATCACTATCAGTATACTCGGTATCGTACAGATTGCTCAGTGGTAATCTGTGTCTTCTCTACAAGGCAATTTTGGACCCTGCCCTACTACAGATGCTCCATATCCGTAAGTCTAACTCCTTTGCACATTAACTGCTCGAAAGGCTTAAATATAATATGTGACTTTAACAAAACCTGCTAGAGAGACAAATTTGTCTCCCAGAGGCTGCCTCGTCTCTGGAATAGACTTCCAATACACACCAAACAGAGTATGCTGCTGACCCTCTTGGGAAACCACAAATTTGTCCCAGGGGTTCCACCTCTGTCCCTCATTGACAGGGGGAACAGGTGCTGACTAAGGTTTCTTTTTTGGGGATAAACTCTTGGCTAGGCTTGTAAGGGCCCCAGGGCCATTAGCATAATAACCTCCTATAATCCTGTGATATAAGCAGAAAATATGGAAACAAATCTACGTCTGCCACAAATCCAGCCAGGAATTAATGTTTTGTACTCTCTCCCAAACACACATGCACATGATCTGATTTTTTCTTGCAAATCTATTGATATGGATTTTACAGTGGTACAGCATTTAGCAATGCTTCCTCTGGTTTAGTTCTTGGCTTGGATGCTTTTTTTATGGAGTCTGTATACTGTGTCTTTGTGGATTTTTGTTAAGGTCTTTGTTTCCTCCACATCCCAAATATGTGCCATTATATAAATGTGTAAATGTCTAAATTGCTCACGAATATGTTTATGTGTGTTTGTGAGAGAGAGAGACAGAGACATACAGAGATAAACTGGTGTCTCATCCAGGATTGGTTCTTTGTCTTATGCTCCTTCCTGCTTACTTGGATAGATTACAGGTACCCTGTGACCCTAAAAAGAACAGAAAAGCGCTCTAAACACAAATAAACAAATCAACAATCTACTGATGTTATCAGAATATACAGCTTTCTTTTATAGAGAATGTCTGCAAGCACGTGTAGACTAATGTGATTCATATTCAGATCTGTAGCTTCTCAGCTCATCAGGATAATTATTAAACTGTGCTGCTTGAAATTATTTCCTATCACTGAAAAGTGTGCATGTGCTATCTGACTGCTACCTACTGTATTTGTAAATGAACACATAATTCCCTCTGTTACCCAACATTACAAAATACATTTTTTGATGACTAATCCTGTATTACAGGTGAGCACTATACCATAAAGAAAAGTTCAGAACAATGCACGTATTACTCACTGCTCGGCAGTAAATGCTTCAGACTGATGAGGCACTTAAAATATAGTCAGGTGTGTAGTATTCCTGACAACATTCCTGCTTTGTGCAGGTTACTGCTGGTTCGTAGCACTCAGCTTTACCTCACTTTGTTATATGGATAAAGGATGGTGTGTGCGTCTTTCGGCTTTTCCCGGTTAGGGGTCGCCACAGCGGAACTCCGGTCCGCTAATGATTGGCAGTAGAGTTTTACATGCTGGCTTGCCGGGCCTAACGCACAACCTTCAACGAAGGAACGCCCATTCACGCATGTCGTCACACAGCAGACGCTTTAACTGAGAATCGAACGGGCAACGTCTAACTGTGAGGCGACAACGCTACCGCAGCACCACCACCGATAAAGGATGGTATAATAGTATTTTTGTTCTAAACTTAAATGACATACTGACATATACAAATACATGGGAATGAAAAGCAAACATTGCTATAGACTTGAAAGGCAGAGAAAGTGGTTGGCAAAATTTAGTGCAAACATCTCCAGCCTTCAGAGACGGATGGAAGATGTTCAGTTTTCATTAGCCTTGCCAACATAATGAATGAGCTATAGTACAAGACGTCCTGGACCTCCATCAACCACAAAAACGTGTCGCAGTGCTCTCGGTTACTGAAAACATCTGAATCATCTGATGAATTTTAAATGCTTCCCAGAAGCCATGACAGTTCTGAAATGTCTTTAAGACATGAATATTCCACACCTTGGCTGCAAGTGTAAAGGTCGTCATAGTATCAAATTACTCTGGAGCCCAGTATTTTGTAACACAATGAATGATATTGGCTGGATTCTACTGCAATTTACTCTTGTGACAAGGTGCTGCACCATTGTTGAGAGCAATCTCAGAATGCTTGTGATACCAAAATAACATTTGGTGTCACAAAATACAAATGAAGAATAGTGCAAGCATTTGCAAGCCAATTGTGCTGTCCAAGTGATTCCAAAACAGTTACCCAGCATGCTGCACTTGTGAAAGGTCAATGTAATCGATGGAGAGCATCAGGAAGTATTACAGCAACACAGGCAACATTCTATGGTTCCTATTTATTAATTTTATATTTGGTAACTGGGTAAACTGCAGGGGAAATGGTTCTATTATGACCTCCACTCACACTCTGTGTAGAGTTTTGCATGTTCTGTCTGTGTCTGCATATGTTTACTTTGGGAACTTCAGTTTCCTCCCACTTCACAAAAGTATACAGGTTAACTGGCTACACCAAATGGTCCACAGGGATGTTATATTTACCCTTGCCCTTGTTGCTGAAATTGTGTCTGTAAATGGTCACAGATGGACCAATGCACTTACTTGGTTAAGAAATGCAGGGGGATCCTATACCCCTTGAAAGAAATGTATGACAGTGCCTATTGTTGGATATACCTACATCTATGACATTCCAGTGCTATATGTATATGTGACACCCTAGGATTGTCCCACATTGCAGATTCCCATATTCTGTATACATTCTTGATGTTTCTCTGCAGTGAGACTGACAGGTAGATTAGGGTTCCATCAACATCAGCCAAGATACATGCAATCTTAGAAGAATTATGTGATATGTCATCTCCAAAAAAGACGTAAAACTGACTGCCCACATCAGTATCTAGTCACCAAAGAGGGGAGATGCCAGAACATATGTAAATTGTAAGTGCCATTGTTTACTGAACTTCCAGTTAGTGTAAATAACAAGTATTATAATAACATAGCAATCATTAAAATATCTTGGAAATGTGTATGATGAACACACATGTGGAACATGCACGCTACCCAGATGTTTTGCTGAAGGGTACATGATATCTTATATGGACATCTAGTGAGTGAGTATTTACTTGTATAAAAAGGACAAGTAACAACTAATGTATTTCTCTGTACAAAGACAATATGCCATTGTATAAAAGCAATATATTGTAGAATAACAAAGTGATAGCGGCTATCTTTCTGAGCTCTGCTAATTATCCCTAAATTATTTATTTGTTCTTTTTATCCCATCTAGTGTTGTAGGGGAGCCTTTTCTAGCAAGTGATGGGCTTAAAGCAGAGAAATTATTTTGGAGGGATATCAGTCCATTGCAGGCACACACACACACACACACACACACACACACACACACACACACACACACAGAAAAAAGCACTTTAGAACTATAGAAAATAGCTAATTCATCTGATTGATGATGCCTGTATGAACTCTTTGAAATACAGCAGGAGAGGACTATAATGAAGCACACAAGCTGACACAGATGATGAATATGTATTTCTTTTACTTGAGTTCTGACTCTGATGTTTGGATACAAGCAGGGGTGCCATCTAATAGACACTTTAGGATATAGCACAGATGGTCACTATATGTGCCATACTCAACAGTATAACAAGATCTAACACAGTGGCCTCCATACAATGCATATTTGCCGCATGTGTGCATCGTAAACACTTCCAGGATATTTTAATAATTGCTGTGATTCAAGCGTCAGAAGAAAAACATCTACAGGATGATGAGTACAACATTGTGCAAGAATCTTTGGAGCATGACAAGCTCAATATGTCCAACTGCAAATGACATAGCAGTGTCTAAAAGGAAACTATGTATTATGACATAATACACCTGCAAAGACAGCAAAGATTAACATATTTGTATTGAATATATATATATATATATATATATATATATATTTGGAATGCTGAGCAGTGTGTGTCTGTGTGTGTGTGTGTGTGTGTGTGTGTGTGTGTGTGTGTGTGTGTGTGTGTGTGTGTGTGTGTGGGTCTGGACTATTTGCGGCTTCACTACTGTCATTTACCTTTTCAAACAGTTTATATGTGGCACAAACTTCATCATTTGTGGAAGTTACATGGCACATATTAGGCATGCTTTACTATGCACAACCATGTTAGACCACAGTATGTGCATTATTGTCCGCATTAATGAATCATCTTTTGACATGGTTTAACACTTCAGGTATATGATGATGAGTCTTGACCATGAGAAAAGCAGAATACAAATGACCAAGAATAGACTATGATGTGCTACTGTACTGGGTAGTTCACCTTGCAGGAGTGGCAGGGGGTTGAAACTCATTTTATGTGAGGAGTTGAACTGCATAATCCAGGGCCTGATTTGGACTGATGCCAGGTTCTACCGTAAGTGTGATTGTTAAGATACCAGCAGAACTAGTCCCAACAGCTTGAATCCCTGCATCTGTTATTTACAGAGTCTCTGGCTGTGAGCTTTCATAGTTATTGCCGCATTCCCATTAGCAACACCAACATCAAGCATTTTGCTACTGAAACATATTCCACATGGCTTGTACCAATGTTAATAACTGGCACACAGCACACTACTGATGCCAGTGTTACACATACCTAGCTCCCCAAGGTGATCGGTAATGTTCTACTGCATCCTTGTATATACATCTTCCAATATAATTAAATGACATTCTATGCCTAGTCATCAATATGGCCATTTGCATCACTGCATAACTAGCATATGTTCAGTCTACCTGTAGGTAACTGTATGGCTGATAGTCAGATGCCAACACAATAGCAAGGGTTTTGCTTTCTCCCTCTCTCTCTCTTTCTTTATCCCTCTCTCTGTGTCTCTTGCTTTCTTTGTTGCCATCCTCTTTTATGTATTAATTAAATATGTAATTTATTTTTTTTTACTTGTGCTACTATTTTAAGCAATGTTAACCACAGCAGTGCCTCTACGTGGCAGTGATCCCTGCTTTGTCATCCTGCCCTACCCTACCATCTCCGTATACCTCCAGGCCCACCTTTGCATTGAGTGACATGCAGTAGATCATGCAGGATGGCAATCTCGAGAGGTCCTTAGTGGCCTCCAGTAGTAGATCCCTTGATTGGGTGTTAATACAACTCTGGTGACATCACCAGTGGATCCCGTCATGTCACCTGGTGGGAGTTGGAAGAGGTGATTGATGGATTTGTGGACTGGTGGTTTGACACTTGCAGTGGCTTTCAGGAGACTGTCTCTTTGTGAATGGCAGTTCTGTTGCTGCCTGGCAGTGCTTAGTAAGCCATTGAGATGAGACCCAGTAAGTAGGTTAATCACAATGGTGACTGACCTCTGCCTAGGTCCTGTCTAAGGCAGCATGACATGGAGCTGGGACCAAACCCTATCCTGAATCATTGTATATCACCTCATGTCTGCTTTAAAATACCAAAATGCCATAATTTCAACTTGTAGAACATTGAGATGAAAACCACAAAACTTTACATTACCGAACTTTCACATCACTGTAATTTTTCCTTTTCTCCACTGTAGTGTGGTCTTGGGGTTGATATATTTAGTTAGGAAGGGGTGTGGGGGGCAACATTCCCACTTGAGTGGGTTTTATTTGGTTTGATTTGTTTTTTTATGTACTGTTGGCCAAGTGTTAACTTACATGATGAAAAATTACAGTGATGTGAATGTTTGGTAATGTAAAGTTTTGTGATTTTTGTCTCGATGCTCTGCAAGTCAATGTTATAGCATTTTGGAATTTTACAGTAGACCCATCACCTCAAATCTTGTTATGCAATCCTCCCCATCAGCACTTGTCTGCCCCCTGTCAGTATTTCTGTCTATTCATTGCCAGCAGTGCTTTGTGTCAGTACCTTTCCACGTTTTATGTTTGTTGATGTTTCCCTGATTCTAGCCTTATACCCTTCTTCCATCCCCTGACTTCCCTTTCCATGCAGCGGAGCATTCCCACAGTAACTCTTCTGCATCTGTGCAGGGCATTTTTATGAATCCCAGGGTTTATCTTGCCCTTCTTTTAGGTAGTTAATGAAGTCACAACAGGCAACATTTACATAGGTTTGGTAAAAAAATATGTAGCAGCTGGCTGAGTCAAATACAGTTAGAAGCGGAATTTTCTTAGACTGAGAAATGCATTTACTAAAGATATAAGCAGGTTTATTCTAAATAAAAAAAAATAATAATAAATATATAAATATAAGCAGGTTTATTCTTATTCCACATTTTTGGAAAATATGCTTTTAATAACAAATCCCTTTGTTATACTAAACTGTTAACTAAATTTCTAATGATCAGTTTCCTGGTCTGCTAGATCTGCTCTAGTTGTCAGGTATGTTCTCTGGACAGCAGTGATAGTGTTGTGTGTAAGCAGCAGCAGCATTGGGGTACGACACTCTGCTGCTCTTTCAAGCCCGAGTCACCAAAAAATAAGTACACCTCTGTCGAACTGGTAGTAAGGGGCGTGCCAGTACACTAGCAGCAGCTTTATTAACAGTTTTTTGCTTGGTATAGGAGGAAACAGGGTATGTATGGGGGAATGTATCTTGGCATGAGAGACCTAGGGTTATACAGCCCAGGCAAGTATCATGCAAATTACAGTGCACAAATTAACTCTTAAAGGAGCAGAAAATGAAGAAACAGACTGCAAATTAGAAAGACAGATGTGGTGGGTGGATTAAGTTTTAACAGACATGACACGGCATCTTCTAGTTTTAATGCATCTGAATGTTGTATGTACTACGAAGAGTTATGATTGAATCCTTTGTAGTCTCAAAATGAATTTCAAGAAATTTGTTTCTTGAGTTGCTCTTGAGATGAATTTCTTGAAATCCTTTTGTCAAATACATGACAAACTGGCTGTATGTAATCCATGACCCAATTATAAAAGACAGGATTATGATCAGGTCTCTGATCATAACTAAGTTGTTTTGTGTTTGAGACATGGATGTCAGGTGAATCTTGTCATTTGTGTTGAGAACTTATAACAAGCTCATGATGATCAGAAAGACCCATTTGTAATTCTTTGAAGTACATGGAGCTTTAGCTGCTTCTGATGTATTGTAGAAGCTTTTCAAGCTGTAAAACATTTAGCACTGCCACACAGGCAGCAGTAATTAGAAAAGTGTCCCTTTGATGAATGCACAGCTTTAACTCACTTCCTCCAATGGAAGTCTAGAACTTTGCACTGTGACTTCCAATGGGGGAGCTTAAACTTTGTTGAAAACAAATTATGTCCTTTCATTTAAACAAATGCTCATACCTCTGGAATCATACAGTTTATTAAGAAGTGTAAATGGTAACCTCTTCAGCACAAACTACTTTTTATAGTTGCAGTATTCTCTGGGTTCTAGGTCTTAAACTGGATTTTATAAGTCACAGTAAATGCAGTAACTATTAAGCTTGTAATATTTTGTAAATTACTTACAGTATCTCAACAACCAATCAAGTTACATGCATGCTTTCTGCAGCATTTTGTTCAAGTCATTTGACAGCTTTCATATAAGGCTGAGCAGTTCTATCTATGCTACTTAATTGTCGAGAATTTTAGAAAATCATGAAATTTCTGATTATATAAATGGTACTAGAAGTTTTACATAATAATCAATGTTTGGGTCATATAAGAAGTATTACAGAGACTCATGAAACTAGGTGGATCATTAAATTACACGCAGATGGAGAAAAAGGCCATGATGGAGAAAATGGCAATATTCATTTGAAACCTATACTCAAAGCAAGAAGGCTGTTTAAGTGATAGGTACTTTATGTTCAATTATATAACACAATATTGTATAATTATAAGCTTAGGTGTAAAGACAATCACAATGTAATATGTGAGCGTATTAATAAAGGAGTGATTTCAAAAATTGCCTTGATGATAACATGTATAAGGAATAACCAATAGTTATCACCACGGTTGTATTTTAGAATATCTCATATAGGAAATATTTTTAGTCATTAACAGTTATTTGATGTTAAGTAATACCTTTTACTAAGGAGAAACATGCTTCTGTATTCAAAAATGCATATGATTGTGATAGTTTGAGTTTTGTTACTTCCTATCCTACACCTGCCTTAGCTGTGACTGATACATTAAATTTTTATGCTCAAAGCCTTATCCCGTAAGATACCAGTAGGTTTATACCCTTGGATTATTAATATACGAGATATAATTGTTGGATTTATCCACGTCCATTTATAATGCTAATTTATACAGTCCGATAAATATCACGTATAGATTTCCTTTTTATAGGCAGTTATTAATTTATATGGTGTCATGTTAATGGTAGCGTGATGGCCTGATTCCGGGCCATTTTTCATAGATAATGAATTGTTTCTGGATATCTTAAATGTTAAAATCTGCAGCGAGTTGATACTTATGATATAGTTCATCATGTCAGCAGGCTAACAATTTATTGTTAAGTGGTGTCCTAGTGCTAAGGTAGAAATACTCTTTCTTTTTAAGTGCTGAATGACATGTATGGTAAACTGGTGAAACTGCTACATTGTTGCAATATTGTCTGGTAATATATTCCAACTAGTTACACTGCTGCTACTGTATATTCAGTTTCTGTAAGATAAATGCACATTGTAAAGTGCAGAATGATATTTATGGTAAACTGGTGAAACTGCTACATAGTTGCAATATTGTCTGGTAATAGGATATTCTAACTAGTTATACTGACTGCTGCTGAATAAGACTGGTTGCAGAGTCTGAATGTATTTCTCTTGATGACTTCTAATAGGCTATGTTCACTTGCTCTGCTTTCTGTACAATATTTATGATGGTTGTGCTTATTTTGATGTTCTTATTTTATTGTTTTTAGTCTTACATTCTTTCCTTTTGTCTTCTTTGCAACTTTTAGAGCCACTGAGGACCTGATCGCTTTGCCCCCCCCCCCCCCCACTTGTGTTAGCAAGGAATCCTCTCACTCCAGCTAAAAGCAAAGAAAACTCTAACCAGCAATCATCCAAAAACAGACTGCAGCCCCTGGTTTAACTCCAGGAACCTTGCTGTTGTCGCTTGTGTAGTGTAGGTGCCAGCTTTTGTAACTACTGTTATGCCTTGTTAAAATCTGTTACAGTAAGCTAGAATGCATACCCCAGGGGCAATAGCTGCAAACCTTCTTCCTCTTAGCCCACCCCCACCCCTTTCATTCCATTTCACTGTTGCTAATTTGTTATATGTGAAGGTATTTAGCCCCTCTCAATAGTCATAGCCTTCAGTCCCTCCTCCTCAATACTTGTTCTTCACTAAACACCAAACAAAGGTGCAAAGTCTCCAGCTGCTTTTATCTTTAGCTACACTGTGTGCAGCAAACAATGAGCAAAGGGGAATACAAATATAAAAGAGAATAAAATCTGCCATTGCAGACTAGTAAGCAGCATACAACTTCTACCTGTGGTGTACTCCTACACATAGTTTTTCTTGGAGAAACCTTCCAGTCCTTGAACAAGGGTGCCTGTATGTTTACCTTATTTCCTTGGCTGTCCTTGATAATTAGCTAGGTTTAGCAGAGTCCCTTGGATTCTCTCCTGCTACTTTAAATTCCAATTGAAGGTTTCCCTCCCTTCCCCCACCCCCAAGTGATTGCTCAGGTACAACACACCAAAGGATTTAAAAACCCTGGATGCCATATTTGCTCTAATTGCAGCTGAAAGCCCTCCAGGTGTGGCATCGCTAGTAAGTGATAGTATTATTTTTCTTTTTTTCAGTGTTGTATTCCACACTGTAAACTCACTGTCCCTGCATAGAGTATTACAGTAATTTGTCTCTAAGGTAGCTTTTCAGTTATTTTTTATTTTTGCTGGTATAGTTTATATTTGGATATTAGACGCTTATGTTTTTGTTTTTGCTTGCTCCCAATTTCAGTAAACCTGATTCAGAGTTCCTCTAAATAAGGGGTGTCCAACCTTTTGGCTTGCTGGGGCCGCATTGAGTGAACAGAAATGGTCTTGGGGTCGCATATAAAATATGTCATATAGTTAACTCTTTCGTTGCTCCGGAAGACCACAGTCAACCTCCTGGCTGTACTGTAGGTGCATTTGAACAATGAATAAATGTAATAAATGCCTAATATTTGCCTTAAAATTCTAATTCTTTAATCTAACAGTTAACTCTAACATCTTAGTTAATAAATAAATAAATATATATATATATATATATATATATATATATATATATATATATATATTATTTTTTTTTTTACAAATAGATACTCACTACAGCACTAGCATTTCTCACTGGGAAAACCATTCCAGCAGTCCAACTACGTAAAATGTCAACATCAGCAGTCCTACAATACTATAATCCACAAAAATAACCCATCAAATTTGCAATAAAGTAAAGAATTCACATTACTGACTTAATAAAACAATTCTGAATAAGCTACAAGAGGGTCTCACCCAAAAAAATAACTGGTGCCAGAAATATGGCCTCAAGCTAAATACCAAAAAATGCATCATCATCCCCTTTGAGGAGAGTGATGTCCGCACAAATTATCACATTAATAACAATGTTGTAAGCACGCAATAAGTCGTATGGTACTTGGGCACCCAGGTTGATAGAAACCTGACTTTTGACCACCACATTGTCTCAGTTGTAAGGAAAGCTTTTTACATGGCCCACTTCATTAGTAAGGGTATCTCCTCCAGGGACAAGGAGGTCATAACATCCCTGTATTCTTCCTTTACAAGAGCCATTATTGAGTGCAATGCCCCTTTTGGCATATGCCTCAGCAAAACACCCTGCCAAAAGAAAGACTACAACCATTTCTGACAAAAAAGGTCAAAGGACTAAGTTCACTTAGTTATCTAAACAGACTAAAAAGCTTCTTGCTTTCCTCTGTCTCTCACTGGCCCCTATAAATGTCATCATTGGCTTGCTTTCCAGGCTAAGAAAGATCCTGCCTTAAGAGACTTCCTCTACCTCAGAAATACTGGTTATACTTAAAACGCTCACTACAAAGACCACAGCCTTCACTGCAACATAAACAAGCCACTTTTTATGGACAGGTTCTTGACACAAAAACCTTCAACTTCTGTAAAAAGCTCCTCTCATTATCAAACAATGTAGTTCAGCAACACGATGGCTGGATGGATAGCCATAAATGTAGTCCTTGGGTAAGTAGCATAGCCTTCATCAAACCAGATGGAAAATCCACATACTAACCTTTCCCAGCTGGATGGCTAAGATCTAATATTAGTTACTCAAGTCTAATTGCCCAAGAAGAGGGGCATGTTTAACTAAGAATTCCATTTGCAAAATTATTTTCAGTATACATATTAAATCTCTCTCTATATTATACACACACACACACACATACACACACACACACACACACACACACACACACACACACACACACACACACACACACACACACACACACAACAAAGCCCCTACTTGTAAAATAGGCAACCTCAGTAATCACATGACAACATGACACCCACTCACTGAATGAAATTGTCTGGAAGTCAAAATATCTGAAAAAAAAATCATAGCAGAGATGGATTCATCCATGTAATTTCCCACCACCCAAAGGACCATCAATAAATCAACAAACAACTGCTCGGCAAAAAGTAAATCAATAAGAAAACCATAAACTATAATGCTACATACTGGTGTAAACATATAACTTGTGTCAATCCCCAGGTTAATCCATACCAAAAGATTGTTTCAGAGCTTCAGCTATGTACAAACAGCTTTCTCCTAAAAACTTTACCTTGCTGTAATTATAACTGTAAAAAAAAATGTTAAGTTTATTCTGTACCTCAATGATTCTCACTGTTGCGAGATGTAATCTCTGCCATATTGTACGAGTACTACATCCATAATTTGCTGTCTCTCTCATGTATTGCATTATATTGTTTTATGTTATTTGTGGAGCTTTTCTCCCCGGGCCTCCGCTGAAAATGGACCTGTGTCCAGTCGGACTTTCCCGGTAAACAAATGTAAAATAAAAATAAACTTCCCTCCGGTCTAAAGATATTTGACATTCAGACATTTTAATTTGTGCAGAAGTTACTCACAGATTGACAGTTTACTATAGCAATAACCCACGCCTGGGTGTGGGTAATGCTGGATTTACCCACGGTTGGCATGGTTTGGTCCTGAGGCGGCCGAGGACCAAACAACGCCAACCGTGGGTAAATCCAGCATTACCCACACCCAGAAGTGAGTTATTATATCTAATGACATTATTTAAGAAAAGAAATAATTACTTTTCTTAAATAATGGCATTGTATAATGCCTCTTTACTGCCCTTCCGCAGCTGTCTGGTATTCTGCGGCATTTCTGATGTACTGCTCATGCGTACGCAGCACATCAGAGCTGTGGGCAAAAGCAACGGAGAACGCAAGATCTCCGTTGCTTTTTTTTACTGTTTCGCTATGTTAAATGGGTTTAACATAGCGAGACAGCTTTAAAATAAGCAACAGAGATCTCCGTTGCTTATTGTAAAGCTGTCTCGCTATGTTAAACCCATTTAACATAGCGCTAACGGAGATCTTGCGATCTCCGTTGCTTTTAATACTGTCTCGCTATGTTAAATGGATTTAACATAGCGAGACAGCTTTAAAATAAGCAACGGAGATCTCCGTTGCTTATTTTAAAGCTGTCTCGCTATGTTAAACCCATTTAATATAGCGAGCCAGCTTTAAAAAAAGGCAACGGAGCTCGCAAGATCTCCGGCTTATTACACTGTCGCTATGTTAAAGGAGTTTAACATAGCGAGACAGCTTTAAAAAAAGCAACGGAGATCTCCGTTGCTTTTTTTAAACCTGTGTCGCTATGTTAAACTGTTTTAACATAGCGAGACAGTGTTTTATACTAACGGAAAAAGTCCGGGCGACCGGACCTTTTTCCGTTAGTATATTGAGGGATTTACAACGGGCACGCTGGTTGGGCTGGCCAATCAGCGTGCACGTTTTAGGGGAGGAATTGTATAATGAGCTGTAATGCTGACCTTCGCTTTTGAAAAAAAAAAATTCCCAGACTTTGTCAATAGCTCAAAGTGTAGAGAGGATTATTTATTTATTATATATTTATTTATTTTTGGAAAACATCTTCAAAACTGTTAAACTGATTACACACCCAGAAACACAGAAAAGTTAGTGATTATGTAAACCACAGACTGCTGCAAGAAATCAAAGTCACATTAGCACTCTGCTTATGTCCGAACAGATGAATCATACCTGTCAATTCCAAAAGAAGTAAATTAGCTTAATAAGAAGGTTATTTGCAAGGTTACATGGCAGTTTATGTTGGAAATAAGCAGAGATATTAAAAAGGCTCTGTTTTTCATAATTATGCCGAAATGTCTTCCAAGGTAAATACAATTTCTGATTTAGTATGGAACCATACCTCTCAGCCTTAGAGCAAGAAATCTGGACAAAGCGAAAAATAAAAGTGAGACACAGGCCCAAAAATAGTTATGCATCACAGATACCATTGAAACAACTGTAGCTGCAAACATTATACATCACTTATAATCTTTTTATCTCATTATTGTCAGTTAAACATTATATGGCTCATTCAGTCCTGCCTTCTTTTGCATCAAAGAAAACCATGCTTTGAAATGACAAATGCATTAAAAATAATAAATAAAACACATTGCATCAACATCCTGCAACTTCCTACCTGCAAGCAACCACAGAGCTTTCACTGTAACTAGGGCTGCTTGTTTCCCCAGAATGACAGCTCTTCCTAATTAAGTCTAATGGTATACAATCTACCAGTATCTGGACTACCTGAAATAAATTAAATTATGGCCTGTAAATTGAAAGTACACTTTGTTTAATTAAACTATATTTCTAAGCCCACTTACTATATTTTTTCAGTAACATCCCAATATCCATTTCCAGGTCACTTTACAAGACATTGGCAGTGGTAGACTTGGCATCCTTAAGAACCCCACAGGCCCATGCTAATGCATTGTCCATTAAATGTAAATATCCATCCACTGTAAATGGCAAGAAGCTATGTCTTACAAAATCTACTTCTGGTATGCGTACCCAAGTATTAGGTTTTGAAACAAAGAAACATTCTCCACAGTCCGTAAGTGTCTGTCTTTAATAATCATCTACTGTTGCAGCACTCCCAACACATAACCACACACATAAACACTAAAATCCCCAACATTTAAAAAATTACATTGTGCCCACTTGATTTGCCAGTATTGATGATCCGCCAAAGCTATGCTTACTGTTGTCCAATATACCACTGCTTAGAACCCACCAATGAAAAAACAGTACTAGGTGCTTTTTTGTTTGTCTGAAAAAACAATACAACTTTATATGCTACAGTCCCACATAGTCAGTCCACTACTGACCCATTAACCCTAGGCTGCTGTCTCATTCTTACTCCCTGGAACTGCATTACCTTGGATGACTACTTTCATTTCCCAAGTAAAAGACACAAATTGGAAGATGAGGCAAAAATCCAGACATTCTTTGAAAATCCATACAGTTAAGAGATATGAGTTCATGTTCAATACAACACTCTCCCTGTCAAGAAAGCCACAATTTAATGAAAGTGTACTCTTAATGTATGATATATTTGTGAGCTAACTTGTTTGTGTTCAGTAGGTAGACTGATCATGGTTAGCCTCTTTATGCATGCGTCTCTCTGTCATGCACACATATACACACATATACACACACACACACACACACACACACACACACACACACTGTTCTTCTACTTTCATGCACACAATTCTGCTTTCATGCATGCACTCACTCACTCCATACTTACCTATTAACACAGGTAATTGCTGTCCCTTTCAAAGGCAACAGCGGCAAATCCATACACGAGTCCCTCTTCTGCGAGAACGCACACACACTGATTGTTCGGCGCAAAATAATGGCGTTAACACACTGACCCTTTTTTGGCTCAAAAACAAAACTAGAAGGATGCTTTGGCGCATGCGCATACAGACATTAGCATTACAGGTCACGGGAGTGAAAAACACAAAACAAAAAAAAGTGTTTTGGGGCATGCGTACATCGATGTTGCAGTTAGAGGTTGAGGGCCTCATGGAAGAGCTCTGAGGGCCGCATGCGGCCCGCGGGCCACAGGTTGGACACTGCTACTCTAAATGATAGTTTAGACTACTTTATAATGTCACAGTACTTCTAGCTTAAAAGTGATTCCAATAGCTTCTTTCAAAAATAAGGGCATGAATATAAGCTACTTTATTAATTGTGTCTTCATGTAAAGCTTTTTTATTTGTTTAATTGCCATAACTACTGGCTATGTGCAAACTCTTTTTTTTCTCTCTTCCACATTTGTCTCTCTTTCTCCCTAAAGTACCCTGCTTCCCATTGTCGCTGTTCCTGATATAGTCTCTAAGAACCTACCTACCTGGTGACAAAGGACCCTATCGAAATACCTGCAGTCTCATCTAACAGCCTTATTTTCCCTGCAACCTCTCTGAAGGAAGTAAGAAAGTATGTGGTTGTCTAAGTCCTGCTTGTAAAGCTGACTACCGTCTACTATTGCTTCAGAGGTTCTAAAGTATGCTACGAGCCTGAACAGCCAGCAGCCTTTACCCCACTAATATCTACTCTGTATCCAACAAACCTCTTCTACTTTATAATAACCCCCTTTACTAGCTATCACTCCTTCCCTAGTTCTAAACCAGCTAGCTCCCTTACATACTTACCTGCAATACTAGATCTGCCCATTAGGTGGCACCCTTAGCACATCCTATATCTTCTGCTGATCCCTCTGTATTTCTTCTGTAATTACACTACATCCCTTAAGTCCTAGACCTGCTCTTATTTTCTCACTTACCCTTTACTTCAACTGTCTACACCCACCTGTTTTTTTTTCTCGTAGACTTCTGTTTTATCTCTGATCTTTCCCACTTCTGACTTGCCTAACTTTCCTTCAGTTACTAGCATTGCTGATAGTTTCTTCTCTAGCTTCTCCTTCACTTGTCTCTACCCACTCTGTTCGCTCTGTGGGCTCACTCTGCTCCCCTACCCTACCTCCAAATCCCACCCACATCCTACTCTTTTACCATCTAACCACACCCCTTCCCTCTTCCACTGATCACAAACCCTTCACCATTGGCCACTTAACTCCAATTCCCTCCTTTCACTTACCACTCCCTATCTCTCCTACCACACCCTCCACCTATTCCTTTCCACACCTAGTATACCTCCTAGCCTATAACAGCATCCTAACAACTTACCCTTCCAGATGTATAAGCTACCCACCCCAGCCCTCTTACAGAGGTTACTCATACTTACACTTCTATCACCTCTAACTTTAGCTTTCCTGCTAACCTTTTATGTACACCCATTATATCCACACATTCTCTACCTCAATAAGCTATCTACCTCTCCTTCTTTACCTATTTTCACCATGTTAACATAACATCTACACCCAGCTATCTACTAGCAAAATACCATAGGATAGCCCACATTAGATATGACTCTCCCAATCCCAGAAAATCTCTACCTCTATATAGTAAATTCCCAAATCCTAGACTTCAAACACTACTCTTCTCTTTAAACGATGGAGACATTCACCCAAACCCAGGCTCAACAACTGATACTACCACTCATCTCATCAACCCCAACCCCTCTACTATCCATTCCCTTATCAAACCACCTAACTCACTCTTATTAGCTCACCTCAACATACGTAGCATTAATAACAAAGTTGCACAACATGCTCTCTTGGAAGTCTACTCCTTTGACATTCTTTGTTTAACAGAAACTTGGTTAAAACCTGTAACTAAAGACAATTAAGCCATCCCACCGAGTTATAATATTTTGCGACTTGACTGTGCAACCAAAAAGGGTAGTGGTGTAGCTATCCTATTTAAATCTGTGTTACAGATTACTACCTACCACTATAAACCACCTCAAGACTCCAATGCTGAAATTCTTATTACCAAGCTTCAACTTAACACATTCAAATCCATCTATATTATCTGTATCTATCTTCCTCCTGGTAATAACATTGCCACCATAGAAAATATCCTTTGTTGGTTATCCAAAAATTTACCCCAAGAAACCTTAATCCTAGGTGATTTTAACATTGATTGGAAGTATTGTAGCAGTAGCCACCCTACCAGCCATATTAACCTTTTTGTTTTTTCTCAAACCATTACCTCCCCTACCAGGATAAACAAGCCTAATAAGAAAGAAAGTACCTTAGATTGAATTTTCATAAATAATCATCCCCAGACATATGAAGCTGGAACTCTCCCTGATGATATAAGTGACTACTCACTAACCTACATCATCAGGCTTAAATCCAATGTACCTAATCCAACCATATCTAGGACAATTAGAACCAAGAAAAACTTCAACCCCGATCTCTTCCAGAGAGAACTAAGAGCATGTAACTGGTCTCCCTTAAAATACCTCACACTGGAGGAAGCTGTTAATTACTTTAATTCTAACTTCCTAGCCATACTAGACCACCATGCACCAACCCGCTCTATTAGAATGAGAACTAAATCTGCTCCATGGCTTTCAAAAGTAACCAGGCAAAAAAATCCATCTCAGAAATAAATACTGGAATAAATCTTGTTTAACTAAAAACCCAGTAGACCAACAAAACTTCAGACAGCTGAGAAATTAAACAAAAAAACCTATACTGTCTGACAAAAGAAACTACTACCTACAATTCCAGCAGACTCATGGTAATAAACCACAAAAGTTCTGGGTGAGTATTAATCAATTATTACACCCAGGTCAATCCATCACACCAAACCCACAAGGCACAGACCAGGAGAATCCCAAGCAGACTGCTAATGCCTTTAATACCTTTTTCACTGAGGCCATTCAAACTCTTGCCAGTCAGTTACCTACTCAGAACTTAACTATATCCAACTCTAACTCTAACCCATCCCCTCCATTTCTCTTCCAACCAGTCCCAACAACATATATTCTTACCCTTATCCAAAAACTGAAACCATGCACTCCTTCAGCAGACCAACTACCCGCTGAATATCTAGAATAGCAGCCAAATCCATCACCTATCCCATTTCCATTCCCATCAATAGAACCATCACTGAAGGACACATCCCTAAAATCTGGAAAGTATCCCATATTATCCCCCTTCACAAGGGTGGAAACTCTACTGAACTCTCCAATTACCGTCCCATAGCCCTACTTTCTCCCTTAGCAAAGATCATGGAAAAAGGCATCCACAGACAATTGCTAGACCACCTAATCCAAAATAACTTACTTTCAAACTCTCAACATGGTTTCAGACCTTCCCACACCACTACTATTGCCCTCCTTTCCTTTACTGACTGTATTAACAAAAACCGTAACCTCAATATGCTTTCCTCTGCACTGTTTATAGATCTGTCTAAGGCATTCAATATGGTAAATCACCAGATACTTATAAATATCCTCAAATCCCTGTCACTAGATGCACTAGCTATAAAATGGTTCCAGTCCTACTTAGATAACAGACAACAGGCTGTACTTTGGCATAACATTCTATCTACCCATCTGCCAGTTAACATTGGTGTTCATCAAGGGTCCATATTAGGACCTCTCCTGTTTTCTATATTTATCAACGACCTTCACCTAGCAATCCTCCAAGCTACATGCATACAATATGCAGATGATTCCACACTTATATGCTCAGCCACATCTATATCTGAACTTCACTCCCTTACCCAAAATGTGTTTAACACAGTTGAACAATGGTTTACACAGCGCTGTCTCCTTCTGAACCCCCCAAAAAAGAAACTCCTCCTTTTTACTCCTACTTGTAAGTCCCCCCCCCAATAGACTTCATAGTAACACTCTCATACATAAGAGATACTCTCATATCCTCAGATCCAACTACCAAACTACTTGGTATCACCATAGATAACAACCTTAACTTCGACACCCATATTAACAATACTCTAAAATCTGTTAATAGAAAACTAGGCTTTCTCTACAGGATCAAACCCTTCCTCTCTCCTGCAGCTAGAATAACTATTGCTCACAACCATCTAATTTCTACTCTCCTCCATGTCTCACCCATATATATACTAATCTATCTAAAAACAACCTTAATAAAATGGAAAACTTCTACAATAGCATAGCCAGATTTGCTACAGGTAACCCTTTCAGAACCCACCACTGTTTTAATCTAAAGCAGCTAGGATGGTTTGAATTACAAAATCAGCTTAAATTCCACCAACTGATCATTGCCCATAAAACCCTTTACCAACCTACCAATACCCCTATACTATCTACCCTCATTACCCCCTACAACAGTCTAAAGACCTTACGATCATCACATAAACGTCTTGTAAATATTTGTAAATCAAACAACAGGGCTGGGGACTCTCTTTTCTCTAATACTGTTGGAAAATCCTGGAACCTTCTTCCTAACGAACTTTCCTCTCTTCCCTCTATATCACTCTTTAAAACCAAACTGAAACTTTTCCTCAGAACACACTGGTTGTGCCCCTGTACTAAACCTGACTGATCAACTAGCTCTTCTTACTTGGTTCAACCTACCCTTCTCTTCTCAGTAATAAAGTTCCTTTTCTTAATAACAACTTACCTTGTCCTTCTATACTATTACTTACATCTTCAGAATCTCATTAAGGAGACTATTACTAATGTTGTGTCTTTCAGCTTTTTCCCGGTTAGGGGTCGCCACAGTGGAATTCCAGTCCGCTAATGATTGGTAGTTGATTTTTACATGCCGAGTTACCAGCCCTGATGCACAACCTTCAACGAAGGTACACCCATTCACGCATGTTTCCACGCAGAAGATGCTCTTACTGAGAATCAAACCGGACAGTGTCTTACTGTGAGGCGACAACGCTACCGCAGCACCACCACCGCGGGCAAGGAGACTATTACTAATATATTGTACAATTTCAATTCCTACTTTTTCTTTATGACTACTTGTATACTAATATATTGTAGAATTCAGCTACCATCTTTTTCTTTATGATGTATTGCAACTACATTTTGTATTGTACTAATTGTATCTGTATATTTTGCACTATGTTATGAACGAATGACCTCTTTGATTACTCTCTATGCTGCACCTGCAATGTTCATTTTATACATTAATTTTTGTATATGTGATTTTGTTTGTTTCCTCGGAGCTTATCTCTCCGGGCCTCTACTGAAAATGGACATATATCCAGTTAGACTAGCCTGGTCAACAAATGTAAAATAAAAAACAAATAAATAAATCCTATGTTAGATGTGTACATGGTGATATTGCTTGTTACTTTCGCTATTGTACATGAGCATTAGATCTCAATTTACTGAAGCTTTGAATGCCTGAAATACTTAGAAGTATTTAAAAAGTGGCCTGGATGCCTTGGATCTCTACAGCCACTCATTTTTATGAGGTATGGAGTTTATAATTGTATTAGATGCTTGAAGTCTCAACACTGTAGACTTGTTCTCTTCCAATGGATCCCTGCAAAAGTAGATGCTCCTATGTATTATGTTGTAAAGAGTTTAATAGGCTGCTCTCCTAAATAAGCACATCTAATTGGAACATATGTGCTAGCCAATAGTGATTCAAAATGAAAAGTCTTAACCAATCACCTGTTTAAATCAATGATTGGCCTAGTAGAAATATAACTAGTGTCCATTGGTTTCCGGTTGTTTGATTTATGTAGCCATTGAATGCTGATTCTGGGTGCTATTTAAAATGATATGTAGAAATGTTTGATAAGATTTTGGAAGGCATTACATGGTTGTTTGTCATAGTTGAGTGTTCTCTGACAAGCTTCTTTGTCGATTGTCCATTTCTTCCAACAGTCTAAGAATAGACTACTTTTAGATATGCGAGGCATTTGCAAGCAGGGTAGTGCTTTTAGGGTTGCCACCTTTTCAAATGCCCAAAGTGGGACATTTTTTCAGAAATGTGAGATTTTGCAGGACAAAATATATCCACAGCCAGTGCAAAGGACAGACCTTCACTTTTTTTGTCCAAGTAACAGCTTATTTTTTTAGCATTTGAGTTACTTATGCTACTCCGTATAATATTTGTGTGTTCCAGATACAAAATAGCTGTATTATGTAACTATTAAAGAAAACTTAAGAAATATATTTTGTCTTAAAATCTCAGGACATTTGGCATTTTTTAATTTTTTTCACAGGACACAACTGTCCAAAGTGGGACTGTCCCTCGCAAAGAGGGACAGGTGGTAACCCTAAGTGCTTTGGAGCTGCCTCAGTCAGGATATAGTTTTTTCTACTCTTGCTGTTTTATACAAAAAGAGAACATGTATTCTCTATGGGCTTGGCCAGTGTTTTTTGATAGGCTGATTCTTGAAAAGGCACATTTTATTGGAATACATGTTAGAATCAGTAGAAAGTTGATATAAAGTATTTTATCCAATTGCGTGGTTAGCATAGCAATTGGTTAAATAGATGAAGAATTAGTGTTCATTGGCTACAAGATATTCATCATAAGTGTATGCCATTACTAGTTGTAAGAGCCATATTTTAAGCTATGTTGCCCCAAAAAAGTGTTTTAATAGAGATACATTGCTTTATTGCATTACTCTGATTATTGTCGTTTGATTGGTTGTTAGACCTCATGTTTTTATTTTAATAGGACAAGTTTTTGTATAATGTTATGTGATTGATAGGTTAGAAACTCAAGATTAGTAATTATGCACAGTTAATGTTATATTGATTATTAATTACATCTTATTGTTTATTGGATGTTTTGTTAAATGTTGCAAGTATATAAAGCTGTGTTCTTAGTGTGTTTTTATGGTCTGAAGAAACAACTGAGAGTTGTGAAAGCGCTTACCAGTTAATAAAAGTCTAACATTTTAACCTGGCCGTGTGTCGGCACATCAGTATTTATTTTATATATCGAACAATTAATATAGCTTTACATTAACTAGACAAAAGTAAAATATCAGTGTAGTTGTGTTTGCTGCTATGTAAGATTTAACATGGAACCATGAAATACTTTGTATGTAACATTGTTTTGGAATTATTAATGGAAATATGAACAAGCAATATTTGATGCCTAGAGCCATTAGTAGGATATAACTGAAGAAACATCAGGAGGCATCACTTGGCTGTAATGAGTTAAAATCTGTTGGATTCTTCATACTGCCACAGTTTTTTGTGATAGCAAAGTGTATTGCAGCTTTTAAAGCATTGAATATGCTTCAGATATGCTGTATTGACCATTGTTAATTTGTTAAGCACCTTTCTTGCATTAGAAATGTAGTTAACAAAGCTTTCTTCTTCCAGAATTTGGAGCATAATTGTAGCATTCCATGTACTATGTGGCTATAATACCTGTCAGGGTTGGGAGTTATTTAGGGATTTACTTCCAAATGATCATATTTGACAATCTAAGGGAACAAATGTGTGGGTTAGAAGGGAGAAAACCTATGTAACTCTTGTTGATGACAGGACTTATACTCTGTCAGTGTAACTGTGGAGAAAGCTAACAGGCAATCCCTATAGTACAAAGAGTAGAAAAAAAGCAAAAAGGCATAATTCTCTGCTGAAAATATAAACTATTACTTGAGTGGTGGGCAGCTTGGTTTTGTATTACAGAGAAACTCAATGCACTTACTTCATCTGACACAACTATAAAGTTTAAAGTTATTTAATGATCTTTACCTGTTTGATGCTGTCAATGGGACACTGAAGTTGAAGAGTGAAGCAGGAAGTTAGGTAATCCAGGAGTTATAGGTTCATAAGTAGTTACTAGGCCTGCAGTCCAGGAGACCATTAAGAAGCCTAGTCCAAATTCCCAGTTGCTTTAGAGTACTATTTGGTTAGGGTCACACAGGAAGCAAATGAAGATGGAAACATTCACAACCTGTCCCCCAACACAGGAAGCAGCTCGTTAATAAATCAGGACTTTAGTCCTCTGCTCTAACTGCCAGACAAAATTAATCCAATCACCTGAAGTGGGAATAGAACTTACAGCTATCTGCTGATTAGGGTCACACAGGAAGCAAATGAAGATGGAAACATTCACAACCTGTACCCCAACACAGGAAGCACCTCATTAATAAATCAGGACTTTTGTCCTCTGCTCTAACTGCCAGACAAAATTAATACAATCACCTGAAGTGGAACTAGAACTTACAGCTATCTGCTGATTATGGTCACACAGGAAGCAAATGAAGATGGAAACATTTACAACCTGTACCCCGACACAGGAAGCACCTCATTAATAAATCAGGACTTTAGTCCTCTGCTCTACCAGACAAAATTAGTCCAATCATCTGAGATGGGAATAGAACTTACAGCAATCTGCTGGTTAGGGTCACACAGGAAGCAAATGAAGATGGAAACATTCGCAACCTGTACCCCGACACAGGAAGCAGCTCATTAATAAATTAGGACTTTAGTCCTCTGCTCTAACTGCCAGACAAAATTAATCCAATCACCTGAGGTGGGAATAGCACTTACAACTATCTGATCTTCCAGCACCAAAGTCAACTGTGCTGCCTGTTGAGCTACTGCAATTTAACCTCCCGAGTGAGCTGCAGTTTCTGGTAATCTAACTGTTTGACTACAGACCGCATAACGTTTCAACATGGCATAATCCTCTATACTGAGTAGCTATAATGACAATGATAACTGTTATTATCAACCCCTTTTTCCAATTTTCTACATGGGGTCAGAGTTTCACGTCAACTACTGCCATCTCTTTCAATTCATTGCCACTCACCTATCTTCTTTAATAGTCGTCTGGCTGCTGCATGTCTCCTCTCATGCAACCCATCCATCTCGTGACTGGACATCCTTGTCTCCTTTTCCCTCCTTTCTGTCTTTCTCATATCATATTTTGTTTTATACACATTACCAAACCACTGTAATCTGTTCTCCTTGACCCTTTCTACAGTTGTGCATACTTTGGATTCTACTTTGATGCACCAATTTGTGCCTCACAATGTGCATCCTACTTTCTATCTCAGGCACTTCATTTCCATTACCTAAAGCTTCCTCAAACTGCTGTGCCTTTGCTGCCCAGATTTCTGTGTCATACAGTAACAGAAGAACTGGATCCATCACTGTTTTGTACACCTTACATTTTAGCTCCTTTGGCATTCTTCATTTACTCACTGTTCCTGACATTCAAAGCCAGTTGGCTGCAGCACTTCTGATTCTAGCTTTGACCTCCTCATTCGGACTTCCCTTCTCCTCAGCCACCCCCCCCCCCTCAGATACTTGAGGCTCTTAACTTGTTCCACTAGTTCCCTTCTATCTCAATTCATAGCTTCTTATTATTATTATTTTCTACATTTGCTGTCATATGCCTTCAGTTTTGCCTTCCAGTCCCCTATAATTTGCTGAAGTTATTGTTCAGAGTCTACTTGTAGTGTCATATTATTTGCATACAGCAGCTTTGCTGATCTGTCCCATCTGATCTATTTACTAATGTAGTCCATCACCGGTATGAACAGCAGTGGGCTGAGAGTTGAACCCTGATACACACCCACTCCCTCTAGGGACCCCACTGTGAGTACAAACACTGTTCACACTTGTGTCACTGGGTCCTTATACATAGTCTGTACTAATTTTACCAGTGTTTTGGGGACTTCAGACAATCACAAAACTGCTTAAATCAGCTTAACTGGGACATGGTCATATGCTATCACCAAGTCTAGGAATGCCCATTTTGGCCTGTTTCCTTCTTCTCCACTATTTGTCGCATAGCAAACATTGGGTTAGTTGTGTGTATCCTGTTCTGAATTTGAACTTCTCATTTGCCATCCTTCTTTCTAATACTCTGCTTATTCATTTATCAATCACCCTCTCCAGAACTTTCATGTAATATTCCAGGAATTTAATACCACTGTACTGACCACAGTCATGAATGCCCCCTTTATTCTTATACGTTGGTACTAGAAGGCTTTCTGACAATACCATGATGAGTACCAACAGGAGCCATTTCTTCTCAAACTCACCCAATGTCTTGATTATATCTGAAGTTAGTTTCTGTGGGGTTTTCTTCATTCCATCTGCCTTTGATGTCCTCTGGAATGGTGAGCAGATTGTTGTTGGTATCCCTTATGAATAAATGAATGGTGACCATCTTCCTTCTCTTTTTGTCATTGCCTTGCAACCTGATAGAGCTCCTTTGTTCCATCTGCTGAGTTATTTCTCAAAAATTGGTAGAATTCTTTGATGTCTGTTTCTTTTTCATTGTGACTGCTTTCTTAGCTTCTTCATTAGCTAATCAGCATGCCTTCTTAGCCTGGTCCATCCTTTCTATCTCCCTCTTCTTTCTGCATATCTTCTTTCTTTTGATAACTTCCTGGACTTCTGCATTCCACCACTAACTTTCCTTAAGTACCTTATTTTCATACCTGGCTTGACCGTGTATTTGTTCTCTACTCTTCCCACATGCTCTTTTGAGAAGCTGTCATTCTTCTTTGACTCCTATTTCTTCTGTTTAAATAGATGCTAGAGCCCTAAATGTTTTCCTTAACCCCTTTGCTTTCACTTCACTCAATTTCCTGGTTTACTGCCTAGTTTCAGTTGACCTTACAGCCTTCTTTGAACATTACTTGCAGAGGCCTGTAGCCACCAGTGGTTTATGCTGGGACTGACAGTTTCACTGGGGTTGAATTTTCAAGCTCTGATTTTACCAAATGCTCTTTCCTGAGTAGGAGGAAGTCTACTCAAGTTGCATATTCACCACTTTTGTATGGGATCTTGCGACTGTCTTTCTCCTGCTGAACCATGCTTTGGCCATCATCAAGCCATTAGCCAGATGGAAGTCTAGAATGGCCTCTCTTCCCCCTCCTCTTTCTTTATTCCTTTAGTCCCATCCATATGGACTCCAGGCAGTCCTTATATCCTGTTCTGATATAAGCATATAAGGTCCCTATTATCAGTGCCAACTCATTGTGTTCCACTTTGTCTAGGAGGTCCTATAACTGCTTTCTGAATGACCTCTTCCTTGCCATGACAACACTGCGGTGTGGAATATGCTGAGATTATTAATACTGCCTTATATTTACAGTGGAGTCTGACTGCCATGAATTGGTCACTAATTGTTTTTTTTTAACAAGAAACATCTTTATTAAATTATCATGTATGACATAGGCCATGTTACATTTATATAAATGACAATAAACCATAGTGACACAATCTAAGTTACAAACATTATACATTCCAAGCCATGCGACACAACTGTAGCTGCAAACATTATACATCTCTTTTAATATATCCAGTCATTGTTAGTCAACCATTACAAAGCTCATTCAGATCCTGCCTTCTTTCAAACCTTGTTCCAATTTTGTATGTATTGATTCCTTGTTTCCAATTTTTTTCCTATGTAATTTGCTCCTATCCTTTTCTAAAGATCCCAGTTCCAGTTATTTTATCTCTGTTACTATCTTCTATACTTCTAGTAAAGTTGGTTTAGACTTTGACTTCCATTTTCTAGTAATTGCTTTTTTGGCCTCCATCATAATTAGACTCAGCTAGGCCTTACTATGTCTAGACAATTTCAATTTGGCATCATAGCTCAAAACATAATTTCCCTAGTTACTCCAATTTGCTCACCCAGCATCTCCGGCAGTCTGCAGGGAATCTTTAAAGTCTGCCAACTCATTACACTCCTAAAAATATGTTCCCATTTACCTCTTCCTTCCACATCACACCCCCAACATTTGCTGTCTACCTGAGGAAAAATTCTTTGGAGTCACTTGGAGTATAAAAGTACCTATGTAAGCACTTCCAAGCCAAAGATCCCAACTCTTCTAGAAGACATATATATATATATATATATATATATATATATATATATATATATATATATATATATATATATATATATATATATATATATATATATATATATATATATATATATATGTATATATATATATATATATATATATACACCCCCATTGTTTCTTTGTGAACTGCTTATCCAGTCTCTCTTTCCAATACTTTCTAACCTCCTCTGATTAATTCTTATAGTTATCATTCATGTACTAATTATTCCTTTCTTAACAGCAGCTTCTGTTCTAGAGTCTACTAAAAAACTCTACTAGTGCTGGTCTTTTATTTAGGAGCCCTCTATTTTTTTCTCTTTGCCTATACTCTGATATCAATCCTTGATAGGGAAGGCGATCTGTAACCTGCAGTCCAAATAAATTATTGGCATCTTCCCATTCTATTACCTTTCCCTCTCTAATTATTTGCTCCCAATCCCTTGGTTCCTTTGCCAGTTTTCTCCAATATACTCCTGCCCCCTCTTGCCTATTGTCTGTATCCTTAATTACAGTAATCCCTAGCTGCAGAATCTCCTTTCTCCATTCCCCTTTTGGCTTAGTTCTTAGAAGACCTTCTGCTACTTTATGAATATAATATTCTGTATGATTATTGTTGTTTTCCTTAAAGGTCTGCATCCAAAATTCCAGTCTCTCCCTGTTACTTGAGCTTCCCCCTGTTTCTTCATCATCTCTTTCCACTTTGAATTATAGTTTTCTGCTTCTGCTATGTATAGGAGCCTTAACTGTGTTGGTCTGAAATACCCCTTCAACTTGGGTAATCTTAATCCACCCTGTTCTATTGGAAGAATAAGCTTATCCTACTTGACTCTTGTCGTCTTCCCCTCCCAGATAAAATCCTTCAGCTCTTTATTAATTGCTATCCACAGCTTCTCCTCTGGTTGATAAAAGTATGCATGACCAGTGCATAAGAATAAGGGGACTAAATACATTTTAACTGCTTGTATCTTACAATCGATATCCATATAACAGAGCTCCCATTTTCTCAGTTTTTGTATTATCTTTTGTTTAGTCTCTTCCCACATATCCTTAGCTGCCACACTGGTATCATTTTTAATCCATACTCCTAAATACTTCATTTTATCATGTCCCCATAAATATGGATATTGCTCAACCAATTCATAGGTGGGTACATAATTTATCATTATTGCTTTTGTTTTAGCTTCATTAATTTTGTATCCCAAAAAGGTTTTGAAACTGTCTCAATATATATTCCACCCACAACACTGTAATGTCCCTTTCTGGTTTTGTCGGGTATAAAATAATGTCATCTGCAAACATACCCAGTTTTTCTTGACTACCATACCAATTATTTCCTTGAATTTCTAAGTCCCTTATTTTCTTTGCTATTGGTTCTAAATATAATGCAAATAACAAAGGAGAGAGAGGACACTTCTGCCTTGTTCCTCTGCTCCCACCCACTTTAATTTTCACCTCCGATCCATCATATATCCTCCTAATCAACCTTATAATTTTATCAGGGAATGCAAATGCTTCAATTGCTCTGCTCATAAAATCCCATCTTACTCTGTCAAATGATTTCTTTGCATGAAGACCCACCACAACAGTGGTATTTTCTTACATTCTGCTTCCCTCTGGATCATCAGTGTTCGGTTAATGTTGTCAAATGTTTGCCTCCTCTCCACAAAACCACATTGATCCATAACTATCAGTTCTGGCATCACTCTTGCCATTCTTTTAGCCATTAGACGTGAGCACTTTATAATCATGGTTTAGTATTGAAATGGGCATGTACGAACCTGGATCTGATGGATCTTTACTCTGTTTAGGTAGTACAGCTACTACTTCTTTCTTCCAGGATGTTGGTACTTCTTCTCCTCTTAAATTACTGTTAAACAAAACCTTCCAGATCTTTATCAGTTTTTCCCTCCTAGCTTCCAAACCTCCATAGGAATACCACATATTCCTGGTGACTTTCCTATGGACTGGCTATACATCACCATTTTTATCTTATCTCCTCCTATCCTAACTGTTAGTAATTGAGCCTTCTCTCCCTCTAGCCTTAGTATATTTAATTCTCCCATAAACATTTCCATTTGTACCTTTTTTGATTTCCATAATTCTCTGCTTTATACAGACTTTCGTAGAATTTCCAAATATTTCTAATACTTCTAAAGGCTAAAGGATCTGTTGTTATCTTCCTTGTTATGGGCTGCCTAAACTTGAAACAGCCCTTTCTACTTTATGTTGCTTGAGTCGTTGTGCTAAAAGTTTTTGTGCTCTAGAGTTATGATCAAAAAACAGTTGCTTAACAGCGCTCTTTCTAAATTCACCCATATTATTGAGCTAGTCCCTTGTTTTCTGTTTAGCATTCTTTAGTTGCTCATCTTCTTATTTTGTGAGGTTCCTCCTATTTTGCAATACTTTAATATTTGTCTCTAAATAATTCTTGTTACTTCTTAACCACATCTCCTTTTATTTTATTTCCACCCTATTTTTAATTTTCACTTTAATTTTATCCCACTCCCTAGCTATATTTTCAGAAGAAGTTTCTATCTTCTCTTATAGCTCCTTAATAATTTCCACTAGCAATTCCTCTCTTTTCAACATATAGGTGGGAAATTGCCAGTGCCAGTGTCTCTTTTTTATTTCATTACCCTGTATTTTTATTTTAGTTATTATTGGTGCATGATCTGAAATAGTTATTGGGTGCATATCAAGACCTTCAATTAAATGCACATGTTCTTGTGAAACATACATTCTGTCTAGCCTACCCCAGTTTTTGTATCTTGGGGAATAATATGTAAATTCACCCCAAATTCCTAGTACTGAATTCACATCTTCCATGCCAAATATTTTCATAAATTTCTTTAAAAATCTACCCTCTTTTGTTATATTTCCCTTTCTGGGCCCCCCGGACATATCTTCATTGTTGTATATCAAATTCCAGTCCCCAGTTCTTTGCTGAAAGCTAATTATTTCCCCCAGAATTTTCTTTAGCTTCTTTATAGCGGTTTTTGGTGGAATAAAAATAAATGCCAGTGTAATCCTTCTCCCTTGCCAGTAGTCCTTTAGTGCTACAAATCTATCATTGTCTTTTTTATCATCTTCTATTACTATTGGAGCTCTTCTTACAATTAATGTAAGTACTCCTCTCTTCCTTTGCCCAATGTATTCCTCTGAATAACCATCCTGAAAACCTTTCTTTATCAAATCCATATCTTCAGTTCTTTCCAAGTTTGTCCCCGTAGCATAAATATTTGCACTCTACATTTTTAATATAGTTCACTACTCTTTCTTTTTTGTATTTGTCTGTGAGACCATCTACATTTAACGATACTTTAGAAAGAATCATATTCTTGAGGGCTTATTCTTTCCAACTTTTATGTATAACAGCTTTTTTGTTAAATGTCTAGTTCCAGCTTTTGTGTTACATGCACACACTGTTTGGCAGGTAAGTCTTTTATACAATTGTTTCTTGTCATTTCCATTTGAGCCTATGCCACATCTTGCAAAACTTGTTGTTTTATTGAACACACTCAAATAAAAATACACCCCATACCCCCTGAAGCCTACTAACTTAATAATAACACACAAAACTATGTACATCTTCAAGTATTGAAGTTTTACCCCTTAACAGGAATGAAGGTTCCAAACTGACAGCCACACACACAGACTCAAGCTAAACAGAAAGAAAGATTATGTAAGACACATGGTATTGCCTGTGATTCTATTAAGTGTTGTCTGGTTTTGACTTATCTTTATAGCTCTTCCAGCTGGGAAAACATGAATGGTTTCAAAAACAATTTTCTCTGAGCCATTTCTCTTTATCAGATTGTCTGCTAGTAAAATGAGAACAAGATACAGTACTCTTTACTAGAAAAAAGACCTTATAATATTCAATATTCATTTTCATTTATTTGCTTTCTGTTAAGACTTGTTACTATTATAAAGCAGATGATCTTAACCCAGTCATTCCCCTATGCAAGAATGAGAAAAAGCATACTAACTTTTCTTTTGTCATGTTCTTTTTAACCATATCCCCCTTTTTTTACATTGCAGTGCAAGGAGAAAATAGAAAAAGGGAGAAAGAAACAAAAAAGAATAAATAGATGCACCTATTTACATTAGTATCCCAATTCTACTTAAAAATAACTGAAAAAAAATTTTATAACATGCAGAGAAAATCATGCACCAAGTAATATTGTTAAAAATTGTTTTACTTACAGTTAACTTTCTTCTTCCTCTTCCCCTCTCCTGAGTATTTTTCCAAACATTAATGACATGAAGTTAGGGCATATGCTTTAGAGTCACTTACAAGTTTAACAAAGTCCAAACAAGTCCAATATTTCCAGATTTTCTTATTCTGCCCTGTTTCACAAATATAATTATTGCTTTGTAATCCCACATTTGTCACTTTCCAAGTTACTGATTTTAGCCTCCAAATGTTAATGACATGAAGTAGGGCATATGCTTTAGAGTCCCCTACAATTTAACAAAGTCCAAGAAATTCAATATTTCCAGATTTTCTTATTCTGTTCCTGATCATCTCCATCTCTCATACCCAGTCTCTGCTTCATCTAAGCCACACTCTTGATTCTTCTAGTCAAATCCTATGCTTTTTTCCCCTCTCGCAAGCATTTTCTGTTAAAACACTGGGAAAGGTTTCACTAGCACAGTCTTTCTGTGGTCTTTATTACCAGAAGAACAAGAAGCAGAATCTCCTTCTGTTTCACAGCTGAATTTGTTGGACAAACATTTGTATTTCTTCCTTAGTATGTATTTCATCAAAACATGTTTTTGTTCCTCCAGGATAAATATTTTAAGATAGCTGGGTACAGCAGTTTGAATCAAAAGCCTGCTTCTCAACATTCGCTACATAATGGAATAAATTTATTACTCTACTGCCTGGTGTACAATGAATAGTCATTCTCCACAAACACTCTGCTGTCTCCCACTTTTGTACTTTGTCCTTCTGCTACAGTTTTGTCAGAATCAACTCTTTCTGCTGGTAAGATTGCATTTGTACTATAAAAGGATTTATGTTGTTTTTTCATAGCCAGGTTTGGAGCGTACACACGATGTACCCTTTCAATTAATGATTTCTGTTGTGGAATACCAGTCCAGTTGCTTTTTTGTGCTTTCATGAAATTAATATAGTCTGTTCCTTCCAGCTTCTCAGGTACAGCAGTAAATTTCAGGTTTTCTCTATGTGGTCTGTCCTGAATTATTTTTTTGAAACATCTCTTATTGTGCAGTCTCATATTCAGCTATCCTTTTCTTTATTTTGAGCTCCAAGGTTTGCAGTTTTATCATCTCATGTGAGTGTCTGTTTAAAGTTCTTCATTTTTCCAGCCTTTTATTGTTTGAGTTGATATACTCCATCAGTGTTTTATTTATTTTAGTCAGGTCTGTATGCAGTTGCTTTATACTTTCTCAAGGTTACTGGAAGTCATGTCTGGATCTTGCACTTCTTTTTGCTGAACAGTTACAGTACTTTTCCCAGTCAGTGTTTTTTCATCACCTTTTGTAGTTGATTTTCCTTCAGGTCCTCTGTATTTCTTTTTTCCAGGCATCCAGGCAGTACACTTACTAGTTACTGAAATTTACTCAGAAATCCAGGTTCACTGGCTTTCTCTGCTAAGTTTCTGTTTTCACACTAGCAGAGCCATAATTAAGCTAGTACTCAATGTGTAGCCATCTTGAAAGTCATGAACTGGTTATTAATTCTGACGACATCCCTCACTGTCTTCAAAATACTCTCTCTCTCTCACCATAGTTCACACACCATTTCTTGTCTGTCCTCCCATTGAGTAGTAGACTCTGGATCTCAAGCCAAGTGACTTTGCTGCACTGCTCTTCCATCTTATCTCCTAAATATACAGAATATCAGTCTCCTTCTTACCATCATGTCATCCAATAGGGATGTGCAGACTCCTACCATTAGCATGGGTCTCAGGCATAGGTCAGAGCAGTCCAAGTCCTCAACCCACTTGGTACTGTCAAATACTCATACTCATTTTTGGCAACATTCCTCAACATGATCTAATCATTTAGAGCTAATTTTACAATGGCACGTGGCTAGCCCTGACACAGCACACAGTCTCTGGTCCATGTTCTCCTCTCTAGAGGAGACTGCTCATCACAGTGAAAGAGGCGGATCTGCATGAGTCTTCTCCCGGTAGGCACCACCTAGAGTCTGTGCTGTTGCCCTTGACTACTTTCAATTTTGGGTGCATTGTGTTAGTGCACCTATAAGTTCAATTGAAAGGCTGGATTTAAACCTGGAGGTGGAAACACCAGTATGTTTTTTGAAAGGGCCCCTCACAGACATGGGAAGAACATGCAGACTTCACATAGACATTGATGGGAGGTCAGGATCAAACTCTTTACCTTGTATGGGTGAGGCATACATTTGGAATATACTGCTGCAGTTTGAAATGAGATTTGCAAAGGCAGCCTCATAGCTATCACACTAATTACAGTAGGATGCCCAGGGCTCATAGATGTGTTTTTTCAGTAACAGAATGTGCCAGTTGCACAACAGCTAACAAAGTCACCTTTGATTGGAGAAAGATCAGTTGATTGGTTGGATTCAGGTTCTAATACTGACATTATGATGTTATATAAGGGAGTTCCTATACTTCTGAGGTGTCCTCCTTTATGTTGAAGTGTGGCACCATCTGTCTGAACTGACAGCATCTCAGGTGATTGTCAAAGATCACATGGTAGTCATCAAAGGAAAGTTTCTTACTCAGTCAAATAAAAACAACATAAACAAGCAGAACACACAGACATATCAAATACTTGAACAAAGGTATGAAAAGTCTTCATCCAGTGTACCTAATCTGGAGTTCTTAATCTTCTGTTTTTTAAAATAAGTTATGAATGTCAGAACAAATATAATTGGTATTCCACATTTTTCAGTAATAGTTGCATATTTTCTGACAACAGTTTTATCCTAATTAGGAGCTTGGAAGCCAGAGTCTATCCCAGCAAACAATGGGCATTAGGCTGGGGACATCATGGACTAGGCATCAGTCCACTGCAGGATGTATATACACGTGTTCATGCACACACACACACACACACACACACACACACACACACACACACACACACACACACACACACACACACACACACATATATATTTATAAGGGTCTACCTGAAAAGAATGAAAGACCATATTAGCGACGACAAAATGAACGATATGACATCACCAAAACTTCACTTTCATGAATGACTGGAATAACAAAGGATTTTACCAGGTGGCCAACAAGGGGAAATTGCCCTTTTCCCCACTGTAGTGCGATCCCAGAGTTGATATATTTATTTGTCAGGGTGTGGGGGAGGGGGCATGGTGGGCATAGACTCCACCTGGGTAGGACTGAGGTAGTGCGGTGTGTTTCATTTTTAGATGGTGGCCAATCAGATACTTACCCTGTGACAACTTTCTGC